>NW_026463505.1:0-76381 GCF_021730395.1 Mercenaria mercenaria
CCATGAGAAACTGACCATGCTGTCAGACCTAAAACACTTATTTGCACATTTTATTATTGGTTCTAACTTCAATGCCCTCCAATTTTTTATTTCTGTTTTCTATTTATAATTATTTCTTGTTTATTAAATTACACATCTACAACTGTATATCAAAAATATCTAGAAGCAAAATGCTGATTGAAATTATGAAGTAAATCAACCTACATTACGAAAGTGGGAGGGGTAGGCCTACCATTATTTGCGGTTTTTATTGCATAATCGGCAAACAAAACACACAATTTTTAGTTTTCTTTCACTGATGCACCTTTACATATCTTGTAGAATCTAAAATACTTCCATACTGGCGGTATAGTATTCCCTGGATAGGGGCATATAGCTTTGATTGTTGCATTATTATTTTGATCGAATGCAGTATGCTTTGCCTCCATTTTGAGTGGAAAAGAAATGAACCTAAAGAGGAAATACCACCAAAAAGATGCGTTACTCCCAAATATGCTTTAAACTAGCCTTATTGTCAAATAATCGATTATGCAAGTTCATAATCGATGTCGGCGACTTTGGCTCATTAAATGATCGACAATTGATTGTCGGCGACAATCGGAACATCACTATAATATAGGACTTGAATTATAAGCATTCGATGGGAGTGCAAGCCAAAAACCAAAAACAGAAAATATACGAATCACATTTTACAGAATGAAGGATTTAATGAATATCACATTGCTGTTAAGGGCCATTAAGTTTACTCTTAAATGAAATCATACAGAACCTAAACATTTAATGGGCATTAAATCAAATTTAAGGGCCATGAATAATCCTGTTAAATTCAAAATGTACAGAATTTCACTATTTTTTCAAAGCCATTAACTTTTTTAGCTACCAAACTTAATTTTTAATGGCATGATTCATGGTCAAAAATGGGTGATTTAGTGGTATTTTAACATGTAACCCATAAATATTGTGAAACCTGTTAAATAAAGTGGTGCAAGAATTAATGGGGTTAATTAACGTTTTTTCCTATTTTAATGGGTAGCTTATAGGGTTTTTGAACCATGTTTAATGGTATGTGCATCCAGTAGTGATTTCAACAGTAGGAATATCAATAGAATATTGAAAGCCCTTTTAGACAGGGCACAAAAACGTCGGTACTTTGTTTCTGTTATCAGTATTACGGTAGACAGCATAAGGCACAGTTATTTTTGATAAAATTTGCAATGTATTGTTCTGAGCTAACACTAAATTTAAAGATATCCATCGATTTTATTTCAACTTTCAACTTCATTTCAATTATATTTTATATTTTAGAGTGTGATACTTAGTATCTGATATCTAGTTAACCTTTTAAGAAATTTCAATAGGCATGTAGTCTAAGAGCTAACTTTTTTGTTTAACATATGTTAATTCATAATAATGCCTGACAACGCAATGAAATTATGTTCAAAACATTCGTACAATTTAGGTTAAATTATTAAGTACTTTTAAATAATTTCCTATCATTAACATATAGTGGACATTTGTTTGTTTTCAGTGTTCCGCCTTCCCAAAAATACTGATATGTCTCCTTAAGCGGTGAAAATATATTACCGTAACGATATTTGACTGAAAACAAACTAGTTGTCTTTTTATTTTGTAACATTGTGAATATCAACGAATTAACTATTTTGCATGCCTATATATTCAATAAGACCGACACTCCCTGACAAAATTCGGATAAATTTAGGCCACCGCGTATGTATACGATGCATCCGCAAAATAACCATGAGCACTTATACACTATGGTATCGAATATTGGTCATTGAATCAGTGAAATCAACACGGTGCCATTTTGTTTTTAAAAACAAAATCTGCATTTCGATAATTAAAAAAAAAATACGACCCGCGACCAACATTTAGTGGCAAATGACAGTAGTTAAGTATGCACTTCTAAAACTTTTCAAGTCAATGCCGTCAGTTCGTTGAATGACCAGAAGCTTGCTTTGTTTACCACACAAACACACGCTGAAGTTCAGAAAAAGAAAGAAAAACACGTAAAAAGTAAACAACTGAGGAATAACCGGAAAACCTTAGGTAAATCAAGCTGCAGAATTAAATATTATCATGATTTCAATAAAAAATATAGTTGGGAAATATTAATCTTTGAACTACATAACATAACAAATTATGTCGCGGAATCAGGATGGAACACAACTTACAACTGGCTGGGAAAAGTACAAAAATGCTGACATATTACGTAAGGTTGAGTTGATTTCTTGTGACAATGAACTAAAGCAACTACCAAATAAATGTGCTGTCGCCTGTATAATCCAAACGATAGTAAAAAGATAAAAAATGGAGAAAGTTAATTAGATTAACGTTAATTACTTTGTTAGCTTTCTTTTTGTAATTCTAAATGTAAATTAAAAGGATATAAATACGATATTTTTATGCTTAATTGTAGATGTTCGTCCTTTCATTTCGATGACAGAAAATGTAACATAATCGTGTCATTTTTACCTTTTGTTCTACCATATTTACTGAATTTAGCATTCGCGCTGGTTATATTTTAGGTATCATGGATAATTTTGTTACAGTGATTTTGTTGCTGCTTTTCAATTAAAATGTAACTGTACTTAATTGTACTTCCCAAGGAAGAAAATGAAAACTTATCAGTCTCAAAAATAAATTTGAACTGTAACAGCCGTTATGAGAAAGATTTAAGCTGTAAAAACTAGTTAAACGACATCAATAAGAGCATATGTAGCACAACAATAACAAAAAATGCACGGTTTGGTGATTATAATACCCTTTAACTGTAACTGTCCTCACGAATTTTGCCAAAACCGCTTATATTAGTTTATTTTTTTTTTTAACAAAACCAGGTTAAGCAATTAATTTTAAATTATATCGAGAAGATGTCCTTGTACCCATAGAATGTAAATATAGTTTATTTATATTTACTATATCATTTTACGAAATATATGACAAACTTACGTACAATTTCGTATGAATGTCTTACTAGTATATACTATTATGAAATTAATAATGGTTTAATTTGAAAAATAAAAAAAGTAAAATGTTATTTTCATAGTTGACATTTCATAACTAAAAGCATTTCAAAACACACAGTTATTGCAAATTAGCTAGAAGGATTGCATGCATAAAGTATTTTACCTCTGCGGCTTTTTCAATTTTATTGTCTGTATAAAATACTAATTTGGTGCGCAGTGTTGCTAGCACTGCCTTCATTCATTGCTTTCACGTAAATTCTGAGAATATTTGCCAACACTACACAAAGAAAAGATTGCCAGAACATACTTTTAAATCAATATAACATGTCCGTTTCTCTAAAACTTATATTTAATCATCAAAATATAATTTACAGTGCTAAACATTTCACATTGTACGCGTGATTTAAATCATAGACAATCCTTTCATATGGTTTTACTTATGAGACAAATGATCATTGAGGCAGCTAATATAATGTATTCATTGTGAATTGACATGTATTACACTTATCTCATGAATGTTTAAATGATTTATTTGCAATCGTTTTAATTTCTTAGTAGAAATGTGAGGTACATCATATGCATTTAAAGCTTGCATTGAAACATGAAAACTACTTACTACTGCCTGTCACTGGCAATTTTTTTAGTTTTAATTTAAATTGTTTAGAATATACATAAGACATGAACCGCTCTGTTTCTTGGATAAAATCCTCGTTAAGGTCTTCATCTCGAGCTGAGTCTAAGCGTCTCATGACACTTCTTCCTGCTGGTCTGTCGAATGTGAACACCTTCCTACGTGTAAAATACTTCTTAATGCATTCTCTAGGTCGGTTGTATTTCTCGTCTTCAAGCGATTTTACTTCTTTTGTCTGGAGACAATCATCTAGGTATTCATCCTCCGTAATCTCCTCTCCATCAATTCGTAACGCTAGATTAAAATCCCTTAGGCAGAGTACAAAATGTGGCATAATGCAATCAAACAGGTCATCGGAGGAACTACTTGGCGTAACTTTCAGATTACTTGACAACATGGTTATGTACCTCACGGTGTCAAGGCAATTGCTTTTAGTAAACTGATAATGGTTAAACGCCTGTTTTGATACAATTACATAATTCAATGGCGTTGTACATAATTCTAATAACAATGACAACAACAATAATAATAATAATAACAGTCTTATATAACATATAGCCATGACAGCACCCTTCCCCCTGAGGCTTTTATACCCCCTTTGCGAATACCAGTGTTTAAAGCCTTACATGATATACCCAGACGGGCTGCATATAGAGGTTCAATCCCCCTGGTTAATAGTGCCATCACAGACCATTTGAAAGAAAAAAAGACTACACACTACCCTACCCATAGAGCCTGTACCTGAAATTACGTTTAATTAAACAAACCTTGAAAATACAAATGTTGACATGTAAACCTTTTAAAATATTAAAAACTATCATCTGCTTCTATCGCATAGAAGTTATAAAAAAATTTAAAGCAATGACATGAAGTCTCTGAAATACGGTGTCTTAAGATTTTTTTATGTGTTAAGTGATTTACTGTTGCGTAGTTTTAACAGCAGTCCATTCCTAAGTTTTCGACCAATAGTACAGTAAGTTTTTCATACTGAACATATATTATTATATTATTTTAAACTCGCAGCGATAGTAAATAGGCATACATCGTTAATCTTTGAAGTAACCGATGTATTTGCACCATAAAGGGACAATTTCGTGGCCAAAATTGTTAAGACACCTCCTTTAAACAATTTCTCTATCAATTTGTACAGCTATGAAGCTGGCTTCTGGGATCAAGGTACGCTGTTTTGCTTGAATAATTGAGAAAAATGCTTTGCTATTTAAAGCTAGATCTTGTTTTATTCTGTCTTGTTACCAGAATAAACAAAGAAACAATGTAGTAAGGATACGTAAGTTTCTCAATTGCCTCTTGGTTGAAGGAAGACATCGTGTTATATACGAGTGTGCTACTGGGAAGAGTTGCAATGGTAAATATTTTGTTGTCATGATCGATGCTGCCCTGAAAATCAGATTCAAGAATTTCATACATGTAGATAAATATTCAGGAAAAATTATTAATTTTCTTAATTTTATATAATGTGAGGAAGCCATCCAGCTGGCTTACGGAAGCTTGGTGGTTCTACCCAGGTTCCCAGCTCGTGATGAAATAATGCACGGAGGGGCACCTGGGGTCTTCTTCAAGCATTAAAAAGCTGGAAAGTCGCCATATGACCTATCATGTGTCGGTGCGACGTTAAATCCAAAAAAAATATGTATGTACTGGTTTATTGACTCACACTTTCATTACATTTTAGAACATACACCTATGTATGGGAAAAAATGATCTATATGGTATCATGGTCTGACTCAGTTACTTAAATCCGAGCTCCAAACCACACAAAATAACTTAATGAGTTTGTTCTGGACCTTTATGCTAGGTCGCACATTGGCCCAGAGCACTTTAAATCTCTCTACTAGTTACCCGTCAATAAACATGTAGACCAGTTTATCCTGTGTCATGTTTTTAAAATAAAGAAATGCCTTGGCCCCGAACTACATGGGAGACAATTTTATCCCCCAGACTACTGTGCATTCATATAGGACAAGGTGAATCACAAAGGGGCTTTTGCAGTTCCAAAGATCAAAGGTTTTGGGTTAAAGTCCTTTTTCTTTTCCGGTATTTCCCTATGGAATAAGTTGCCTGCTAGTATAGCACAGACTGAGAAATTACCTGTTTTTAAAGCATTAGTAAAGAATTATTTACTAGACAGTTTAACATAATTACTTTAATGTGTTTAAATAACTATTCAAATTACTTTTTTTTAAATTGTTTAACTTAAGCTCGCATTTTACTTTTTGATATAGTTGTGCAATGTCCATCTAGTCACATAATTATTTAATTGATATAGTTGTGCAATTTCGAATTCCATCCAGTCACATATTTCTCTAAACTCTGTTATGCTTGTCTATGTCATGCTACTAACATAAAGGACGACAATGGAAATAGGAGTTTGCTCTTTTTTGTGTAACCTTAGTGACGGCGTGCCTGTCGTGGCTAATTATAAGTTCATGTATGTATTACATGTATGTTACTATATTGTATTTACTATACATGCTGATTTTAAATGTCCATGTATGTGCACTCCTTACCAAAAAAAAATCTATCTATTGAAATATCTTTTATTTAAAATGGCTGTTATTAAGTATTGCTTGCAACTATTAACACCAAGAAACTAATTACGTCGTGTTGCAAGACATTATGTATTTCAAATACATCTACTATTTATAGATGTCTTTTATTCTGAGAAAGTTAATTGATATCTAGTATTTACCCTGCTACTAAGTTTAATTGTCTCACCATTCTGACATCTCCTAGACCTTCAGTATCTAACAGCAGCAGAACTTGAGATTCTTTCGTAGCATGCTTTCTACACCAAGCCCATATACCTTTCGTTGATGATTCTATTGAACTTCCAAGAATAAATCTTAACAGTGTTTATACATTCATGAATAAATGACTGAAAACAAGATAACTCCAGTATGCATGCTGACAAGTAACATACTTGAGTTATCCATTCGTCTGAAAAAAGAAATCAACAACTGGATAACGATTTAAATGTCATGATTGTTTAATTTCCGAGATTGTTTGCACAAACTAATTTTTAATTTTATATACAATTTAGTTATTTTACCGCACATAAAACTTCTGGCATATAAGGCAATGTTTAATAAATGCATTTTTTTCGGAAAAGATATTTACTTTGTCAAGATTTTATTTACAAAAATGATTAAAATTAATTTTAAAAGAAAATGTTCAATAATAAATTCTTCTGATCAAATGTGTCCGATGAATGTTCCTCAGTGAAACAATCGCTGGTTTAAGTGGTGTGTTACATTTTAATTGATGCAACACATTTTATGTACTAAAAGAACACACGTTTCAAGATTTATTATTATAGTCAAAAATGCTATTAACAACTCAAAGGAAAATAATCTACCTTTCGTTGATTTCTAGCTGAATTACTACTGAAATTTATTTCGTTCACAGTACCTAAAATAATAAAAGGTAGATCTATGAAAAAAATGCTAGATATACATATTTATGATGATACTAAAACCATACCAGATGTCTTGCCGGCCAAACGGTTCATCAGGTACGATTTTCCTGTTCTATATAGACCTGCTATGGCAACAACATTCAACGATCTATCTTTTTTCTCAAGATCCATTACTGTATCTTCTACTACCCCAAGATGACCATCCGTTGTAGTAATTAAACACATAGGTTTATTAAATATCGCAATCGAATCCCTAGGTATATTTAAATAATATTAATGTAAGCTTCTATAGTCTACAAAACAAGTTACATAAAAGAACAAACACGTCTGAAATACGAAAATGTACAAACGGTCACGCTAATTGCACATTAAGCAAATTACATAAACAAAACGATCAGGCATGATTTAATTCTCTTTCTTGACAAACTGTCGTTTCTATTGTGCTTACCCATTTTTGTCAATGTCTTCTGACATATTCTCATTTTCTTCATCTTCTACAACTACATTTTGGTCATCCTTGATACATTCAAAGGTCATTGGTCCTTCAAATGACACCATTGTTTCCCTAGAAATACTAATGCATCTTTTATGTAAACTTTAACTTAAATATCTACACCGATTCACTAGAAATATGCTTATATCATTAAGTGAAATTTTACAGAATTCAATTAACAAATATAGATTATATCTGAATATTAATATTTCCTTCTTGTAGTGGTTACCCTTAGATGCTTACCCTTTTTTGCCATCATTTCCAGGTAGTTCCTCTAGATCATTTGATTTGCCTCCAACAACTGCTAGATGCCCATCCTTGTCAGATGTTAAACACGGTTTTCCAGATATACCAACCAATTTCCTAAAACAAATAAAACAATATTATTTTAAACTTAAAGCCGCAGTCGCTGTGTGTAAAGGTAGTATTTTTTTAATATCAGGTACATTTTTTATAAAATACAGAAGTCAATTTAGAACAAAAGACATTGTCAATCTTCAAGTATTTACGCTCAAGCTATTTTTTTTAGCTTTTTTACTGAAACAAAAAGGTTTGCAGATTCTGTTTTAAATTTTGCCGACCAGTAAATTTAAGTGTTTATTTACATTTTCATGACTTTCGGCAAAGTTCGTACACATATTTATTGGGCATCGAATATATTGAACAATAGGCAGATCGCATGTGATTACAGGATTAGCGGTTATATTTGTACACATAAAACATCACGTACACCTCAGTTTTCTTAATAGAAACTCCTTACATACAGATAAATGATCCTATGGGAAAGGTAATTTTTCATGTATAATTAATTTCGACATTATCATATCCTCAGTTTAAATGATTTAATTTGTGATCATTCTAACTCTCTCGATATATATAGATAGATATTGGACGACAATGGCGTTTTGTGGGGAAATATATAATTTGAATCCGGACGTTTATTGTGGTTTGAAAGTCTAAAAAGAAAAAGTATAAAATAAATAATCCTTAGATATGGATATTTCGTATTAATTTTGTAGAGGTGAACTGCAACACAAAATGCAAATAAGAAAACCAGATTTTCCTCGATTGTTCAGATAAATGAATACACTAGCTTCACATCTGAAATATTAATATTTTAGAGAGGTACAGATAAACTGTGGCATTAATTGCAAATGGAGCAAATCGCAAAGCAAAACCTCAGTCAAATAGAATTTAGTGTTGAAATATAGACTGGTCAATAGCACAAACTAATAATCGGCGTTTACATCAGAAATCGTGCAATATCACTATTTATGCATTAAGGAGTCAACTTCTCTTTCAGGAATACTTGCCGCTTCTATTGTACATAACCTTTGTCGCCATCTTCTCCAGGAACATTATTGTGGTCCATTATTGCGTCTTCTGCAACTGCAACATGACATTCTTTTACATCTTTTAATTCCATAGATTTCTCAAATATCCCGCTCATCTCTCTATAAAGATTGAAATAATAATCATATAATCTTCAACTGTGTATAAGGAAATTACCATATATAAACAAATGTAAAATAATGGATAATGTCTTATATGTAAATTGGTGCTGTGATTGCACATCGTAACTATGTATATTTAATGATGCTATATTAATCGCATGTCTGAAATAGGTGTATTCCCAGGCGATAACAATGATTACACAACTCAAATATGAAAATATATCTTTTCTGTCTGCACAAGTTAGCATCAGCGCAACTCAATATACACCAAACCACAAGGAAAAAAGATTAAAGTTCTTTTCCTAAAATATATAATCATTTTCGCCATCCTCTTCTGAAATTGTCTTCATGTCGTTTAGTGTATCTTCTAAATCTTCATCATGACCATCATTGTCAGGTATTAAGCTCATTTGTTTCTCCACTATCTGCGTAAGTGCCCTAGTAAATTTAGATATAATCTGTTTAAGTCTTTAAAAGTCTAAAAGAATATTGAATATAAAATAGAAACATATATGAAATATAAATATCTATTTATACAGTTGTAAATTGTAACACATAAAACACTAAAATCTGATAAATTCCTTATTGTAGTTAAACGGTAGTACATATTGCATATTTATACATAGGGGTGTATGGTACCACAAACTGCACATGAAGCAATTCACAAATCACACTGATCAATCAAATTCACTTACCCGTTTTTGCAAACCTCTTCCGACTATAAAATCGCCTTCTGTTGCCCAAAAAGGTTATGGCTTCTAAAAATAGAGAACCAGGAATTAAGTAACGTTTAATAAAAATTGTCAAAATAGAATGTTTACACGGAGCATTCCGTAACTGAAATAAAAACTTCAAAGGGGAATATTTTCGAGTGACATTCTTTCATTAGGTGTAATATGAAAGGATATGAAAGTTTGACTTTTGTGCTTGTCCACAGAGATATCTGCATCAGAAATTACTTGAAGCAAGCTACAGACTCGGAAAGTACTCATAAACTGTAAAAGTCAGAAACAGTTTCTACATTAAAACTCTTACTGATATTACGTTTATTTGTTCGGCCGAAATATGTTTTACTAGATAAAATTAAAGTAGGAAGTTTTTTGAAGTGAGATTTGAAGATGAGATGTGGCAAGTATATAAGAATAAATACAGGAAGCATTGAAGGGAGGACCAGCAAAAATGTGATCTAAAAGCACAACTCTATGATGAATTTACACAAAGCCGAAATATTACAAAGTTAGTCTGATGACCTATATTCTAATTCAATGACTAGATAGGGTATACGAGAATCTGTAAAAAAGACTAGACTGTCACACTAGTTCAATTCTCAAAATGGGTTGCGCTAATAGCGCAGAAAGTAAATATGAAAAACAAAGACAAATATCAAACAGGGAATGCCTCCTCAAAACGAAACCCACAGCACGCAGACGCGTGCACCACACACACACACACATACACACGCACCCACACCCACACATACACACACACACACACACATCCAACACATTAGGACAAAACGAACAAACAAAGGAACAGACCTGTGTGTACAAAAGTATGCCTCTAGGATGGCATGTAGGAGGTAACTGAGTCTCTAGTACGATTTGATACTGACCTTTGATAACAATAATAACAAAAATGATCCTTTACTAACAGAAGGCAACAAATCAATGAAGTTTGATGGTCGAGGTCCCAATTATTCTTCATACATAACTACTTTTGATATCTAATTTCAGCTTTGACCGACTCCCCAAACAGTAATGGTCATAAACTGCCAACAGGCAATAATAATCTAGTTTGATAGTCATAGTCACAAGCGATTCCCACATCCATTTTAAGGTCACTGTTGCACTGACCATCTGATCTTAAATATGGAACGTCTTCAGACCACAGGTAATCATGCTAAGACGTTTGGCAACTCTGGGTCAAATCAATTTCCAGTTATAAATCAGAAACTGTTTTCAGTCTCAATGCCACATTGGCCTTGACCTAAACTTTCTTATCCCCAAAGAATCATCTACTGACCACAGGCATATTAAGTTTGACCACTTTATTTTTAAGCCTTCTCTAATTACAGAACGGACATAGTTTTCAGTTTCTGGACGACTTCAAATTTTGACCTACTGAAAAACAGTGGGAGTCATCTTCTATCCAGTCGCAATTATTCTGTGAAGATTGACTACTGCTGACCGAAGCTTTAAACAGATTTAGAGTAGGACCCATTTACAAACGGAGTAACTTTGACCTTTTTATTTGACTTACTGACCTCAAAAACAAAAGAAGTCATGGTTTGACGGTCACTGTGACATTGATCAAGTGACTCTAAAACAATAGCAGTAATTTGCCGATTTTTTTTTCAGATAATTATTGTCTAGCGATCAACCGACTGACGGACGGACGGGCGGACGAACCGACAAACCGACCGACTGACAAACGACGCAAAATAACAGATTCTATTTTCTTTGAAAGGGGAGGGTCGGGGGCATACAATCAGTCAGAATCTGTGGTGAATATAAATGAACAAACAAACAAACAAGCTTCTAAATGAAAGGATTACCAAATTAAAAATGTAGATGATCAATATGCTACATCCAATTTTGGTGGGATCATATATAAATCAAAGTATAATTGCAATATAGAATGACTACCCTTCACAAATACTTCCAAAATAAACTTTGATAAAAACCTACTTTGGGAAATTAAAATGAAACTATCGGAAACTTATTAACTTTATTACTTAAAATCACTGGGAAGGTATCGTTAAATGCATGCTGTAGGTAATAGCATTTATTCATGAAATCGATCGATTTTAATGGCAACATAATTTAATCTTTCTCAGTACAGCTGACGATTTTAAATTTCTTAATGATTATTGAATACCTGTTTAAACTTTCGCCCTATCTATTCCATGTTGAGTCTTGAAAGTTAAAGACTGAATACATCCTCAAAATCAATGAGATCAATGGATTTGGGGTTAGATTCAAACTTAATGGTTTATAATAATTTGCATAACATTTTTGTGAGCATTTCTAATAGTCTATAAAACTATAAGGTTACAGTAGTAATTGCGCGATTCAAGATAAGTTTAACATTTTGGACAAATAAATCGAATCCATTCAGCTGATTAAGTAAATATAATGTCAAAAGCTAAACGTGCCTTTAACACTTTTAAGAAACGCCTTCCATGTTACTTTCAAACTTAATTATCTGAAAATTATGAATATATTTTAAAGAATTTGGAATTTTGAAATGTTATATGTTTAAGTTGATACAGTAACTATACCATATTTTAGTAATGCATTATATTTTATACCCCATCTGAATATCTTTCCAGATCAACAATAACCTCTAATTATAAAGCGTTAGGAAAATTAATATATTTTGCCAATTTGAGATATACATGTATATACGCTTATATAGCTATAAGTTCGCATGGACGTTGGACTTGTAAATGTTGAGTTCTGCTCAACCCGGGGCTAGAGGGCGTGGACGGTAGCATGCATTTCCACTACCGTCCATGAAAAGGCTTAATCAAACCGAGCCTGCAACATTTTCGTTTTTGTTGTGTTGAGCGACCTGTGGAGTTTCCACTTTTTCTATTTTGATACAGACAATTCACAGGTTTCTAATACGGTTACCTTTACAGTAACTTACAATATTTTTTTGGCTTGTTTAACCCAACCAATCAAACCAAATAAAATGGTTCTTTGTTTAACCCAACCAATCAAACCAAATGAAATGGTTCTTTGTTTTGCATGGGCGCGCTCGCCATTAACGAAGATTACACTTTGGCGTGTTGGTGCAGATAAAATATCAAGAGGATACAACGAAATACAAAAGTCGCACGTATGCCATCACGACATGGTAAAATATCCTAAATCAGCCACCATAGCTTCTACTTCGAACCATTGCAATACATTTTTAACTTCGGAACACATTGAAGTAATTTACATACGATTTCGCAAAAAAATAAAAGAAAACGAACTGACATTCTTGAAACATTTAAAAAGAAGATTGCTTTTACTGTCATATTCAAAATTGTACGTTATCCAGTTTGAAATTGAATAACAAAACGAATGTAAACAATTATCCCACATTTCAAACAGAAGTTTGTTCTCCAAGCTGTACTTATTGTATCGGTTTAACTGAATTAGAATGAAAGTGATTGTTATGTGTTATTTGCTCAATCCGAGTTATTTATACATATTTAGATAATAAATGATGAAAAAAAAAAAAAAACATGTTATACATTGTTATTTTAGCATAGAAAAATAGAAGGAAGGCATTTCTTACATTCTAACCTGCATCAAAAATTTCGCACTTCGGGAAAGTCGCGTTCCACCAGGTAAAACTGGTATCTCCTTATCGCAGAACATTTAAAGACAAACACATTTTATCATTTGCACATTTTTTTGGCAAATTTTAGTGTGTTCGGAAAGTAGGCGAAATCTTATTATTAAGGTGTTCCCCTTCAGATTGAGTTTGCATTAGTGACATCATTTTAGATATGAATGCCAAATACTGACGATTGTAGCCGTTTGCTGCAAACAAATATTAGAAACATGAAAACTGAGACCACATTATACTTAATTAAATAAAAAATGGGATATACTATGAATTTGACACGTTTTTGCATGTATGGGTGACGTATTTTAAAGGGGCATACTTCCAACAATAGCGATTCTATCAAACTGGAAGTTAGCAAAATGTGCGTGAGTTGACTTTTGCACAATAATTGATTGCGAATTATTTGTCATTTCTTGTAGACTTAAAAAAGGTTTTTTTTCAATTGTTGCATAACTTGTCAAATATCGCAAATACAGTCTGCAGTACTATCTCAGTTATTCCTAGAAAGTACATTAATATGTTTGTTTAACTTTGAAAGAATTTCACCTTCTTATGTAAATTTGTAGACATTTAAACTTCCTTTGATCAAGACAGATTGAAAATACCTTTGAGAATATTGGGTTGGGTAACACAATCTACATCCGTAGTGCAGTGTATCTTTCCGCAGTGTGTTCCGCGCTGTTGTTCAGATCAAAGTGAACAAACTTTACCTAACACGAATATAGCCTTTAGTTTCAAGTCAAGCTGATTTTAGCAAAAAGCAAAAAAATATAAAAAAGAGATGAAAAGATGTTCAGGCTGTATCTTTCAGATGTACTTTGGCATATACATGTAGCTTATGTAATTATTATTTGGAAGAAATCCTACGCAGTCTTTATCGGTGATAAAAATGTACAACAATATAGGCTTACAATTTTTATTTACTTTCGTATAAAATCGATGTCATGTTTGTCAACTATTAAAGTGACGGTGATAAAAGGGGTCTTTATTGATTAAAGTATTTTATATATGTACGATTACACATTGTAGATGTGAGTGCTTCATAGTAGCTAGTGTTCTTTAGTTACCATTGGCATAAAATTGAAAATTTATTCAATATAAACGATGACATAGGGTTTGGTATAATAGGTAACTGCGAGACAGAATATATGTATGATTGTGTCAAAATTGTATTCATGCTCTTAGTTATGAACCTTGGTTTCGTGAAATGCGTAGTTACTGCCGGTCTACATCTAGCATTATATTAGAGTTTTAGTATTTAAAGGCATGTTCAACTTGTATCACGTTCATGTTTCTATTCTTGTGTATTAACTTGACTTCCATTGACTTTTGACATTGACAAAACTGTAAGGCTAGCCGAAAACAAATTATAACAAGAGCCATGTTAGACATGGCTAATCCCCCCGCCGGGCATATTATAATTGAAGGCTAAAGTTCCTGGCAAGTTAGTGTCTGAAAGTGTTAATTTTGGGGAAAGCTTTGAAGAACCGTTTAGTTGTGGTCCGCATCATGGGTTTTAAAGATGTGGAAGAAAGAATAATTTAGTGGTGAGGTGGTTTACTGCTAAATTTTATTAATTTTCATGAACAGTATAGCTATGATGTTTTTCTATATGGCTACTGTAAAAAAAAAAAGGAATGGAAAGCTAACAGGGAACAAGAGTGCCAGAATGTCACAATATACGCCCGTCACAGCAAATTTCTTTACTCTAGCAGCTGTATTTGAGAATGGAATTTTAATTTTATGGTTGTTTAGTAATCATTTTAAGTCTTTTGTTTTTCTAAGTCCACAAAAAACTCCTTATCAGGTAGAGATACCTTAAAATACACCTAAAATTGGAAAGTAACATCTATGTTGTACCACAGAAAAGTGGTCTTGTTTTTTCCCTACGGTCAATTATAAAAATGTTACAATATAAGTTATTTATAGTAACAACTAAGGGAAGTTAATCTTAAAAAAAAAAAAAAAAAAAAAAAAAAAAATGTAAGTCCACACAAAAATCTTTACCAGGTAGAGATTGGTCAAAATACACCTCAAAATTGGATGTAGCATGCATGTTGTACTACAGAAAAGTGGTCTCGATTTTTCCCTACGACTAGTAATGAAAAAGTTACAATAAAAGCTATTTAAAGTAACAACAAAGGGAAGTAATTCTAAAGAAGGGAACTGCGCATGACACTTCGTCTCATGATGGTGTATAATTGTGCCAAGTTACATCAAAATCCCTCCATGCATGAAGAAGAAATGCTTCGGACAAAGTTATTCTTGTATCTGACCTTTGGCCTCTAAGTATGACCTTGACCTTAAACCTAGGGATCTGCATCTTGCGCATGACACTCCGTCTCGTGGTGGTTAACATTTGTGCCAAGTTATATCAAAATCCCTCTATGCATGAAGAAGAAATGCTCCGTACAAGGTTTTCATTCTTGTATCCTTTGACCTCTAAGTGTGACCTTGACCTTAGACCTAGAGACCTGGTTCATGACACTCCGCCTCGTGGTGGTGAACATTTGTGCCAAGATATATCAAAATCCCTCCATACATGAAGAGGATTATGCTCCGGACAAAAAATTTTAAGAAAAAATAATAAAGGGGAATAACTCAAAAAAATAGGCAAGGTACAGTTATTGTTCTTGCACACTGCACTTCCTCCCAATGTGTTCTGTCAGTGTATGAAGTTTGAAGAAAATCCCTCCAGTACTTTTGGAGTTATGCTCCGGACATTTTTTTTTAAGAAAATAAGATAAAGGGGAATAACTCAAAAAATAGGAAAGGTAGAGTTATTGTTCTTGCACACTGCACTTCATCCCAATGTGTTCTATCAGTGTATGAAGTTTGAAGAAAATCTCTTCAGTACTTTTGGAGTTATGCTCCGGACAATTTTTTTTAAGAAAATAAGATAAAGGGGAATAACTCAAAAAGTAGGAAAGGTAGAGTTATTGTTCCTGTACACTGCACTTCCTCCCAATGTGTTCTATCAGTGTATGAAGTTTGAAGAAAATCACTCCAGTACTTTTGAAGTTATGCTCCGGACAAAGATCGTTGCGGACGGACGGACAGACGGACGCACGCACGGACGGAGAGCATTTCTAATATCCCTTCGCCTGTGGCGGGGGATAAATAATATGTCACTGGTTGTAAATGCAGAAGGGAATATCCAATTCGATATAACTGTTTTGGTGGTAACAAGTAGTAACGAGGCTCTGTCCATGGTGGATCATTTTCGTGCATTCCGTATTTTACAAATTTTAGAATGAATGGCTCAATGGACTAAGAGGCAAACGAATCTACACAACTCGTAATTTTTTTGATTTACAGAACCAGAGAGATACTAGATGGGTTCTGACGGTATGTGTGGTAAAATCAACGGAACCTCACATTTGGTGGGCAGGAATACAGGGTAAACAATAATCGGGATTCCCGTTACCTTAATTTTTTTAATTTTTAGATGTTCCAGCGAGAGGGCAATCTATAACATTAACCTGATTAGATCCAGCGCGTGAACGCGCTATACGCCACATTATTGTACCCGTGAAAATCAAAATTAAGTTAGTTTGGACAAGCAAACACCAAACTATAACATAAGCACGTTTTTCAAAATTGAATCTATTCCGGTTTACTTCCATCATACACGCAAACACAAGAAAAAAAATATTCATATACAAAACAAATATATCGGACATCCCTTAAGAAATTTTCAATTATGTGTTGTTGTTATTTTAGATTATATGTACAGAACGTTTTATTTGGGAAATTTAAATACAACTATATACTGCATACAAATTACACAATTATCAAAATTATTAAATAAAATCAATTGGAATGTTACGTAAATAGAAATTATTCAGTTTGCTTGAATCATTGTTAATTTAACTCCTGCAATCGAAATTGTAGGCAAAATTGTATAGTATTACCTAGTAAGGACTTGATATGTCTTTAATGAATTTTTGTCTTTACAATCTTCTTCTATCTATTGAATCTTTAACAGTGTATACATTTATAGTATCTAATAGAAAGTCTTACCTTTCGCTTTTACAGCCAAAATATATATCCACGCAATCAGAATTGTATTTCAACGGTCGTAATCCGTATACAATATGATTGCCGTTGTGGACTTCGGGGGACTAACTCAAGATGCCTGCTCAAAAGTATAAAATTTTAATACATAATAATTTCTCCGATATTTGAACATTACTGCAGTCAACATTCAATACAGGTATAGCAGATCCATTCAGTAAGATCAATAAACAAACTAATGTCAATAGCTAAAAGAGTATTTAAATGCACTTGAAATACATACTGCATAAATGTAAACACTTCATTTTCTGAAAACTGCTTTAAGTTTTCAAAAATAAATTCTCAATGCGTAATTTTGAAAAAGGTATGCTTTCATTTTCAGCGTCCACAGGCGGGAGTATTTGTGATGACTTTTTTTTTAAATGCATGGTGCAGTGTATGTCGTGATTGGTGACTTTTTCCTTTCGATTTGCAAAATTAGACATTTTGATTTTAAAGTCTGATCTGGCCCTAATAATGACATCAGATTTAATAACACAAATGAGAAAAATAAGTTTCACTAGAAAAACAAAGCAGGAAAGAACTCAAAGAGCTGAAAAGAAAGCAATTTGTGTCGGAAATCACGTGCTGGAAAATTTCTTTTGTTTTCCGTTCAATGAATCAACCAGAAAGAAGGTTACCTTTTTCGTGTTTAATGATTTTATTTTTTTATTATATTTTAAACATAATTTGTTTTGTTGTAGGCTTTGTTATTTGCCACATTTATTTCATATGATAAGGGGTAAAGGCCTTTTATTCCAACCGAAATTCCGGGTACTGCTTTGTAATGTTTAACCCATTTTATTGTGTTACTTTTTTTCTTGATTGTATATAAGTAAGTTGTATACTACTACTTCTGTATTAGCCTTTGTTAAGGATAGTTGTGCATTTGTTAAGGATTGTTACCCAGCAAAAAATGACTAAGTACAAATGTTTTATATATTTTTATTTTATTAAGGATTGGCACAAAATTGTCATGGCTGGATTAAGATTACTAGTGTCAATATGAATCGACGTAGTTTCTTGCCCCGTCAACAAACGCAAGAGTTTTATGATATTAATAAACGCTGAATCACAATTTTTTTGTCCCGACAACGGCGACAAATGTTTAAAAAGTCTATTGGTATTTGTGCTTTGCTCGTCATTGGGATTCAAGGCATCTGGTTGCAAACTCAAATGTTTCAGCTATCTCCAGGCACGACGATGGGTGATATCCTGCAAATATAAAACAAACACGAGAAAAACGGGCAGGGTAGGGTGGGAAGTTTTTAAATGTTTTTAAACTAATTTTTTTTGTTTAAAGTATCAATGAATATACCTCATTCAGTGGACTCTGAATCGAAAAGACTGGATTATGGCGAGACGGGCGTTTATATACCCGACCCAGAATTCCCTGATCACGTGTCGGTATGGTGTATAAGGAGAGTCATTTTTGCCGAGTAAAGAGTTTAACCTTAATACGGTTAAACTGAATATTGTATGTTGTGTATCGTGTTGTAACTATGTCGTTGTTTTATGTGTTAAGTTGATAACTCACACTGCAATTCCTTTAAACATGCAATACCCACGGTGGGGAAACCACGTGACTAAATCGGATAATGTGCACGCAAAAGTGTTAAAAATAGGCCCGCTTCAGGTATGTTTTTTTCACTATAACTTTTTTGATCCGCAATTGTTTTAAACGAGGTATCGTGCATAAACCCCGCAATAAAAAGCTCTTCCATCGGATATATGTAACTTGATGGAACTCCCTCCCGTTTTTACGTAATCCTTGCCCAACCGATTCGAAAGATGCAAAATATTTTGGTAACGAACACGTCTGTTCACAAGTTACGCACCTAGCACAGACTCTGCAGAGAATTTTCGCTGGAATGTAGGTTTAAAATAAAGCTTGTCATTGTCTAAAGTCCTGTACCAAGTATTTAACATGACTATTCAGGAATATCGAAGATATCGTAAGACAAAGGGTGCGGTAACGTACACGTTCCGGTTTTCAGGAGGTGGGCACTCCACTTCTTTTTCAGTACACGTAAGACGTACTTTGCAGTACTGTTCTACACATACTATTATATGGTTAGAAGATTCTATATAGACATACAATCTCTGTTTAGATCTTTTGGAAGTGATCTTGGTAAGAATTATTTATTTTTTTCATGAAATTATATCATAAATTGTATTGTCTATCGAACACTGATATTAATGCAATTTGTAATTTTATATGTTGATGTTGAACGATTTGTAAAATAGATGTTATCATTCTGTAGGCTTTGAAACGTTCATTTTGTTTGCTTTGGTCAAGCCCACCTTGTGTCTTTTTCTGATTCTAGGCATAAACTTTTCTCGTTTAGGGCAAACCCATTATTTTAACTGGGGACCATACGCCGCTTTTCATGGAATTACACAGCAGTGTAGCATTGAAGGTTCCATGTGCACCGCCGTATGAACACAACTGCGGATGTCTCTAAATTGATTTTTGTACTTGTAGCATGTGTAAATGTTGAGTTCTGCTCAACCCGGGGCTAGAGGACGTGGACGGTAGCATGCATTTTCACTACCGTCCATGAACAGGCTCAATCAAACCGAGCCTGCAACATTTTCGTTTTTGTTGTGTTGAGCGACCTGTGGAGTTTCCACTTTTTCTATTTTATCCTTTCTGAACGTCATCAAATTTAAGATCAAATCATTCATCCAGTGAACCTGTATGTTTTTCTCAACTCCCCCTTTTAGACAAAATTCTTTACCAATACGGTAAAACACTGCATTACTAAGACCACTGTCGGTCTCCACAAAAACACCAGTTTCCACATCTGCTTTTCATCTGCAACCATTACTGCCTCAGCCAGCGTATTTCACTTCCACTTCCTAAGTTAGTCGGTTCACACATTTGGGAATCTAGAGTCTGTCTTAATCATGTTAAAGGTCTTGTCTGCATTCCAAAAACATTCTTATATACTTTTTGATCGTTTCTTATATACATTTGAAGACATGCACTTATTTGTGTTAAAGTTTCTTTCAATTAAGGGGAAAAGCAAAAGGAAGAAGTAATGTAGGCAGATCTTCCAGATGTAGATCGTAGTCTTCCAAATATTACCCTGCTGTTGCTTGAATATTTTTTTGTTGCCGGTTGCATTTTTTTCTGCACTATAATTATTTTAGAAAGAATATAGTTCGAGGTTATCATTCAATGAAGTTTGCTCATAATTTGCGAATAAACATCACATGTACGGATGTATACTTTATCACCAAAAATAGTTCTCACTGGTATGTTATTTACAATAAAAAGTGCGCATGACAAAAAATGAAGAGAATTTAATCTTAATATATATCTCGTTAAATGTTTAAATCAAACTTGTTAAGATGTTAGAGTTGCTGTTTGTCAAATGAGAGTTTAACAAATATCATTATTAAAATATGTCGAATGATTATAGAAAGGGAAATAAATTCATAATGTAAAATCATACGGATTACTTAGTAGTTTGTTGATTTACATGTTTTAGCAATTTATTATATTTGAAAGGAGTCAATAAATTATAGGAATGTCAAGAGATGCTTTGTTGAGTCAGGTAGGTATAATCACGTAAAAATATATACAAACAAGAAAATACGAAGTTAAAGACGTAGAAAAAATTGCTGATATCAAATACTTGAACATACCCCAGCCTTCTTACTAAGTTGATTAACCTCATTTGAAGACTGGACAGTGAGAATCAATATCGAAGAGCTGCTCTTAAACACTTTGTGATAGGCGAGAAACTTCCATGAACATAATGTGTTTATTGAAAATTACATATCACAGAACATATCGAATTGATTTGCACACATCTTTAACGTGTAACTCTTGAAATCAAAATAACACCTTTCATTTTCATGGACCATACCGTCGCACCTAGCTCATAAACCTTTGTTGAACCCGAATTTCCACAAAAACGAATTCGTCACACTTGAAAATTTCGAACGAATTCCTCACACGTTGAGTGACAAATACGTACTATTAAGTCACAAGTAGGTATTGTGAATTTTCCAGCCTTATTTTTATCTACCTCTTAGTGCCAACGAAATTTTCACAAATATGTCATACGTGTATGAGAAATACGTATGAATTTTTCACACATGTGACGATCCGTGTGTGAAAATTACGGTTCAGCAGAGAGTCTGTGAGAAGTTAGCATAATAGGGGTCAAGATCAAAAGTGAATATTTTGGCAAGAAAATATTTTTGAGGGGCGGGTGATTTTTTTTCCGGGTTGGGGTTCCGAGGGACAAATTGAAAAAAAATAGTGTGGGGAGTGTATAAAAGTTAGCAGAATAGCAGAAAAACTACAGCAGAATAGAAGAATAGTGGAACAACTCCAGCAGAATGGCAGAACGACAAATTTCATGGACATATTTGGGGCTGGGACTTGGTGTCAAGGTCAAAAGAGAACATCTTGGCAAGTTTTTCTGCTATTTTGCTTTGTTCTGATATTTTTTATTCGTTTTATTTGTTATTGTTTTATTTGTTACTACATCAGTACATTTTAAGGGAGCCATAAAATGTGTTAATATAACCTTTAGGTAAACTTTAATTAAAAGCGTTAATCAGCATTTCAGTACGGTTGTACAAACCGCCATGCAAAGACATTGCCCAGCAAATTCCTCCCTATAAATGTCGGATATCAATTAAAAGTGCAATTTATGGTAAAACTTTTGCTAACGATTTTCCTTGTTTTCAAGTTTTAAGATGTCTGTGTCTTTATAAATGAAAATACTTGTACATTTATACCAATAAATGTCTTTTGTTTCTTTATTTGTGTGTTTGGGTTTTCAACATTATTCATATTTATACCACCACAAACGAAGTGTATTGGGTAAATAGGTGTCACTTCGTTAGTATGTCAAACGGTCTGTTGGTTTTACAATACTTATACCTTGTCACGCGAACTGCTTCTACAGTTTGAAATGGATGACAATGAAGCTTAGTATAGATAGTCATCATTGAATGTAGTTGTGCAAGACCCAAATTGACTTGCCTCACTCAAGATTTTACAGTCCTTGGACTATGGAGCGTAGCTGTGCAAGACATAATTTTGCAATTAGGTCGATCCGCTAATCACGGTATTATACGTAAAGGCCATGACGGAAGGAGAGGTCAAATAGGTTAGATAGGTACTGAAAATGCCTGGTTTCAGTTATTTGTTCACACCCTCCCCCATCCTACCCCACCCCCACCAAACACAAATAGGGCGTATGCAATTATTTGTAGCAGGTAGTGATTTGACCGTTAAATATATAAACCACTAAAATCACGTAGTAAAATTTAAAGATACTCATCCACGAATCTTAGCTGAACTTTAACTTATAATCAAAAAGATGGATTTGACCGTCATTACCTTGTGCCCGTGACCTTAGATCTTTGTGTAGTTTAAAACAACAAATGTATACTTCTCTATTAATCTAGCGAAGTATGAAACCTTTGTTACAAAAACTCTTTACGTATCGAATGATTCCTGTGACAGTGACCTTTGACATAGTCATAAACAAGTGAATGGAGAATTTCCATGCAATATAATGTCCCTTACCGCTAATATTATCATCCGAAAATTTACTGTTGTTAATGCCAGGTTCCATGGTCAGATTTTATCTAAGGGTTCTGCACGTTGTCACAATGAGGTGATAATTTGAGCCAGTTTTCATGAAAAATCTTCAGTAGGCCAGGACATATGGAACGGAAACCAAATTCAAATGCTTCCCTCAATGGTGACCTTGACCTTGTATCAGTGTACCTAGAACATGGAACATGTCGTCTTGATGATTAGAGCATTTGACCCAAGTTTGAAGAAAATCCTTCAACGGGTTTGGAACTTGTCGAAAAGGCACGAAATCCTATGACCTTGAATTGTGACCTTGACCTTGAGTCGGCGTCCCTGAAACATGAGTTTTACATGTTGTTTCGATACGGTGAACATATAACTAGTATAAGACTAAAAGCCTGCCTTTTGCTCAGAAGGTATAAGTTAACACAAACGGTACAATCAATATACTTTACATTTATTAATAATTAATAATTAATTAATAAAAGTATCCCCGTACTTGGATTCAGTGTTATTATATTATCTCTCATGAACAGACTCAGTCAAACCGAGTCTGCTATTATTCTTCTTGGTTACATTCTTTGCTTCCAAAGGATCATTTACAGATTTTATTAATGTCAAAAAATGCACTGTTACATTGACCTTCAAGGTATATGTATAGTTTTTGAATACGACACATTGTGATGTTTTGGTGAATACTTAATATGCTTAATTCATTTTAAAATCCCATCGTAAGTGACAAAGGCACAGACCGATCACCATACTTACATAGTAAAAATCAACAAAGTTCAAACGTGCACTCTGACCTTTTCCGTTAAATACGGACCTGAGTCTTATACGCGACACATTTTCATGTTAGACCTGCCATCAACTAGACCCCCTAAGGCTTCCCGAAGGCGTAATTTGCAAATTCGGGATGTTTCGGCATGTCTACGCGATGTTTTGGACCACTTAGGTGTCCTTCTGGAAACCCTTCTGGCACCTCGGGGCCAAGTCAGTATCGACAAAAACTTCAGCATCCAAATTTTAAAAGTTTTGAAATTTAGACGCCGGTTGTTTTATTCGGGACAGCTTTTGGATCTTCGGCAAACCATCGGCAGCTATTCGGGATGATCGGGAACCCGTAGCCATTTACTCGGCATTTTTGGAAAGCCTTTTGCAAGGTTTCGTACAATTTTTGCTATCCAGAGTGGTCTTTTCGAGGTATGAGTAGGTAACTTACCTCACAGGTTTTGCTCAAGGGGAAGCATTTTAAGACAGAGTGAAGATACAATGGAATCCGGCCACCAGACTCTAACTCTTCTTCGAATAATCTCCCATGGTTCCTTAATGTACTGGATGTATAGCACCGATACACAGGGGCTGTCTTTCCTGGGAAATACCACTACTTAGCCCCAATGTATGACGTCGCCAGCCCCTGGTGAGGCTCGAACCCGGAACCCTTAGATCCCAGTTAGTGTGCTCTACCACTGAGTTATCAAAACATAGTTATTCGGCATTATTGATATACTCCGACTCTGAAGTCGGTAACTTTTCACCATTCTATTGGCAACAAATTTGCAACTCTTCAGCATGTTCTAAAAATGTTACCACAACATTTCCGCATGATCGGGAAACATTCGGAAGCCAATTATGGCTGTGGGCATTCTTCCGCGTCGCATTCGGTTACATCGGATAGGTTTCGGCGTTTATTCCACAACCATTCGTCTGCCACTTCTCAAATGCATGCCGAACGAGCCAAGTGGCAAGGCTCTACCCATTTTATTGATTTATGACCCCGAAAGGTTCCCGAAGCTAGCAAAATTGTATCGGCAGCGCTTCCGCAAAGCATCGGGTTGTAAGTGGACGGCAGGTCTTATTGTTAACATTTTCGCCAAGTCATTCTATGATCCCAATGTTCATGGCAAAGTAATGCGCTAGACACCAACAACGCCATCACTATTCTTATATAGTGAAAATCAACAAAGTTCAAAATGCTCTTGACCTATACACTGTGAACCCGGATCTTGCACGCTACACCTTGTTATTATGTGGTCAACACTTGTGCCAAGTTATTTGCACGATCCGTGAATGCGACGGACAGAAGCATCAGTGTCAAAGGATTATCAAGATACTGAGTACGGGAAGAATATGACTTTTCCCCCCCCTTTTAAAACGGACCTTTGACCCCAAAGCCCCAAAATTCTGCATGGGGTCATTTCCCTCAGTATTTTCTGTCTTCCTAAAAAAATTTGGGGTTTTTCTATCAAGCATAGAAAAAGGGCAGAATCCTCCCCCCCCCCAAAAGCCCCACTGATCGGGTGTAAGGGGGTATAAACTTTTTTTTTAAAAAATTGGTAAAAAAATTTGCCTTTCCTTATAAACAATATTTTAAATGGGTTTTTTTTTTTAAAACTGTTAATTTTAAAAGTTTTGCTTTGAGGGGGATGGGTACAGAACAAATTTTAAAAAACAATGTATGACATTTTTGAAAGTTTTTGTCGCAAAATTTAAAAAGGGAAAATTTAAACCCGAATTTTCACCCCATTGAGGGTTTTTATGTGGGGAAATTAGGGTTTCAAAAAACCCACTTGAAGTTTTTGGGGAAGAGTGGTTTAAAGGGTTTTCTTTTATTTTTTGTTTTTTTTTGAGATCATGGTTTCCATTAAAATACAGGTTCCGTGAAGGGGGGGTTCTATGGGAGGGAGGGGGAGGGGGTTCCCACTTCCTTTAAACCTTTCAAAAACAGACTCGATAAAACCGGTCAGCTCTATATTATTTGGGGGTGCATTCTGTTTTTCCAAAAAATTCTTCTTCCCTGTTTTTTATGGGGAAACAAGTACAAAAAACAGAAGATTTTTAAAATTTAAATCATAACCCCTGACAGATTTCTCGGTAGAAAAATCTAATCAATACAAAATTTCATATTTTAAAGAATTTTGCAATAACATGAAGTTTACCCAAACAGTCTTTACAAACTCCAAAAAAATTTTCTCTAGCATTATCCAAAATACACAAAAAAAAAACCCAAAAAAAAAAAAAAACTATAACAATAAATTTCTTTTATTTTTAAAGCATATTGGAAATTTATTGAAGTGAAGTTGACAGGGATTTTTAAAAAATAGTTACTGGTAAATTTTTATAGTTTCTTTTTTTTTAAAAATGGGGCTTTTGGGATTTGGTTTTGCTAAAAGGGGGGAAAAATCCCACGAGTCGGGAATATGAAAATTGAAAAAAAAAAGATTAAAAAGGCTGGGTAAAAATAAAGGCTTTTAGTTTTGTCTATCTTAATTATTTTAAAATTGTGAGATTTAAAATGAAACAGACCCTTTTTTATTTTATATAAATGTTTTCGTTTAAATTTTTCCAAACATATTTTTTCACACGCAAATACTGTCTAGAATGAAGTTTTAAATTTTACTTTTCATTTCGTTTACAAAGAAATTTGGAAAAGAAAAAAACCATGCTTTTTTTAGAAAAAAATCAAAAGGATTTTTACACTGTAGGGTTTACCAGAACAGAAAGAAAATGCCGGTGATCATGTTATACTCAACCTATAGGTATACGACGAGAACCATGGTCATGAACGGGAACATATACGTATCCATTTAATCGCCCCCATTTTTTAAAAAAAATTTGCAGTTCAGGAAAAGGGGATAAAAGAGTATGATATTCTGATTTTGATCTTTTAGAAATTTTATCGTCATTTGGGGCCCCGTTTCATTTTGAAAACCAAGGGGCTCTAATCACAGGGATACTCCGGTTTTTTATGTTTTCTTTTTAATAACAGAAAAAAAAAAATTTTGGGGTGAAAATCACATGCATGACAGTACTACTTTTTTCTTTGTTATATTGCGGGCTGCCCTTTTTATCCTTTTTTTTAAAAATTTGACTTGACTTTTCTTTTTACCGGTTTTACCCTTTTAAATGGTAAATTGTCTCTGCCATTCCAAGTAAGCCCAGTTGTTTTTACTTCATCTGTTTCTTTTTTGTCTTTCTTTTTTTATTTTTTACTATGTTTTTTTTTTAATTTGTGTGAAATTTTTTTTCTTTCTTTCACATCCATATTAATGAGGTGGGGAGGTGGCTTTTTTTTTTTCTTTTTTTTTTTTTGCAATCTTTCAAATTGGTTTTTCTTTTCCGATCCTAATTTAAAAAGGGTTTTGGATGAAAAATTTGTATAAAAAAATTTTAAAGATGAGGGATAAATGGCCCAAAAAAAACCTTTTTTTAAAGGGAAAAAAAAGGGGGACTTCCCCCCAGTGAAAAAAAAAAACCCAAAAGGGAAATTTTTAAAAACCGGTTTTTAACTTGCACTAAACCTCGCAACTGACCCCCCTTCACAGGACAGTTTTTTTCCCCGCTGTTTTCAATAACACCAAAAACAGAAAAAAATGCACGAAATGTAAACCAAAGAATCCCGCTCATGAGGAACAGAGAGGGGCCCAATTATTCAGCAAAAAAGTTGTAACAAAAAAAGAGAAAAATTAAAATTTTTGGTACTAGGAGGGACGTTTTATGTTGGGAGTTTCGGGGATGGTTTAAACAAAAACATTTTTAAAAAGGATACTTCAATCAGCCAGACCCTTTTAGTCTGGCTTTCTAAAAAAATTTGAAGGCTGTGAAATCCAAGGATTTTTTGTAACATATGAATGTATTTTGGGTTTTTAAAATCTTTTTAAAAATTTTGCCCGTTATTTTTTTAAAACAGCCCCGTTTCCTAAAAAGAAATTTAAAACCCAAAGGGAAAGGGTTTACCTGCTTGACCCCTGTTTTTATTTTTTTAATTTTAAAGAAGTCATTGAAAAGGTTTTTTTTTAAACAAAAGTCATGTGCAATGTGGAACCCTGGGAACTAAATTCCTTTGGTTTAGAAAATTTTAGTAGGAGAACAACTCGTCAGAATAGATTCCGCGGCATACGTCAGAACAAATAGTATACATCTCTAACTTGGGGTATCACTAACCCTTCCCTGCTAAATTTTAAAATTTTGTCCAATTTTCTTTAATTGAAAATACCTTTAAACTTTTTAAAAAAGGGGGGGGTTACAAAATATTTAAACCGAATGGCAAAACAGTGGGGATTTGTTAGACTAAACCCTCAGTCCCAATCGATCATAAATCTACACGGGTCGCAAAAGCCCGAATCAACGTGTCCGTCGTTATAGGGGTTAATAGGTATGTCACTTGTATAGACGGGAAAATAACGGAAAAAGGGTAGCAAAACATTAAAATGAAACCCCTTAGCCCCAAATTTAAAAAGGTGTTACATGCCCCCAAAAATTTGGGAAAAATGAATTTGGGGGGTTCAGTATTTTAAAAACAAATATTACTTTAACTTACAAAAAAGTTTTTTTTATTTTTCTTTTAGTTTGACTTCTTTTTAAGGACAGAAACAGAATTTAGCAAGCATTCATCATTTTGTGATTTCACCCATCTTAAATATAGGCTAAAAGCTCGACCTACCCGGAAAAATATCACAAAGATACTTGTAAAAAATGTTTGGCCCTGTTCCCAAACTTTTTTTAAATTTCTGTTTTAAATTTTAATTTAAAAAAAGAAAAGGGAAAAAAAAGATTGCTGAAGCTCTACGTCAAAATTTTGACAAGCTGGCCGAAATTTCCCCGGGCCCATTAAAACGACCTGGGGTTTCAAAAAAAAGTACATGAAAATGAAAAACATTTTTTAAAAACAAAGGAAGTGAAAAAGGCCGCCCAAGTTTTGCGTGGGTGCAAACAAACAAAAAAAAAATTCCTAAACCCAGTCGAAAAGCAAATTGACGTCACCTTTCAGGGGTTTTTCCGTAAATTTTGCCCCAAAGTATGATATTCGCTGTAAAGAGGTTTGATGACACAAAAAGGTAAATTTTACAGTTAGTTTTTTTTGGGGTGTTGAATATTTTTTGGAAAGGGATTAGAAAAAGAAAAACCCCCAGGGTTTTAGGGGGTTTGCCTTTTTCATTTTTGGGGATTTACCCAACGGACGAAGTTTCCGGGGTTTAAAAACCCCCGAGCCCGGTAAGGGTCCTTTAATGGGTTTTTCGTTTGTGTTGTAGGGAGAAAATGGGGCAATTTTTCGATGTTTTCCGTTTCGGTTTATGTACCCTGCGCAGACGGGTTTTGTCTGCATAAACTTTTCCAAAGCACCTCAAATTCGTCACGAAATTCTTTTAAACCGCCCCAAACCCCACGTTTGCTTTTACTTCTTTTTCTTAATAAAAAACTGTACAGGCAAATGAAAAACCCGGGAAGTTAAAAAGGCCCCCAAAATTTTCGCTTTTGGGGGAAAACAAAAAAAATTTTATCCAAAAGCCAGTGCGGAAACGCTGAATGCCCGTCACCGTCACAGCTTCCCTAAATTTTGCAAAGATAATATTCGCTGAAGAGGAATGATGAACTAAAGGTAAATTTCGTTTTCAAAAGCAAAGTTTCACTTTCTTGAGGTTAAAATATTTTTTTTGAAAACTGTGCTAGGGGGGCCCCTTAATTCATTTTAATACATAAATTTTAATTTTCCTGAATGTAAAAACTTTTATGACGTGCTTGACCATTATTTAGAACTTGTTTCCTAAAATATACGAGGGAATGTGTAACAATCAAAATTGCAGATGCTTTTGTTTTTGTCACTTTTTATTTTTTAAATAAAACGAAATGCCCCCTTTAAAAAGCTCCCATTTTTTTAAAATGAAATAAAACGTAGCCCTTTTTTGAGTGCGGAGGGAAACGTTTTTTTTTATTTTTATGTGTTCTGTTTTTTCCCTAAAAGTATCTCATCATAATCTATGATCGGGGTGTTTTAATAGGCTTTTAAACACATATTACACTTTATTGAAATAAATTATATTTAATAATAACAAAATTTTACACCCCTTTATTTTATTTGTTTTACTAAGGGCGGGCCGTGGGTTTTTACTTTATTTTCCGTAGGGTATTAAAGTCAAATTTTTATAGGTAGCTTAAAATAAAACGGATTTTCCGTTTTAGTGAGTAATACTTTTATTTTTTTCCAATTTTTTAAAGGGAGGGGTAGTTGATTGATTTATGTATTTAAAAATTAAAAACGTACTATGTAAATACCCCAAGCTTTCTATGAAAGATTATTTTTTAATTTAAACTAGGTTGTACATCTTCTTTTCTTCATGGCGCGTACTTAATTCATTAAACCTTATGTTTATGATGATATGTTATCAAGAAAATACAATGCAGCGAAATAGGAAAACAATTTTACATATATTTTTTTCCCATGTTGTTAGTTTGTAAAAAAATCCCGTTTTGGGGTTTGAAAAATCATTTTTGCCTCCCTCCCAAATTTTTAAAGTTGTTAAACATCCTTTTTTGATAAGATTACAAAATGGTTAGGGAAATTTAACTTATACACCATGCAAAACCAAAACGGTGGCAAGAAAAAATACTTTAAAATTTTTTTAAATGGAAAATTTATGTTTTTTCCCCGTGAGATAGTTGAAATTGTTTTCCGTTTACCCCTTACCCCGGGGCTTTTTTTATTCACGTTCACCTTTCTAGCATAAACTGTTTTTTTCCCCGTTTCTGAAGGTGTTAAAAAGGGGGTTTTTAAAAGGGTTAACAGATTTGATTTTCGCTTTTTAAGGGGCTATGGCAAATTTGGGTTACAAATAAGAGTTCCGTTTAGCCCAAAAAAACGTTTACTAGTGAGAAAATCAGACAGAAAAAGGATAATCGTTTAAAATCGGAATAATGGGAAGGGCCCTTCCCGAGCATTATGGACTATGCTATTTTAAAAAGAAAAAATTCCTAGGGTAAAACTTAGTTTGTCTTTTAAAACGGGGGAAATACACGGGATAAAAGAGAAACTATTATTAATGGAGAAATGATCCCCGGGGAAATTCTAAAGATCAATGACACCCCCCAAAAAGTATGTGCCAACAGTGCACTGAAGAAAATTTTTTAGATTTTCGGGCAAGTTTTTAGTCCGTAAGTCTCCCCAAAATTTATACGAAAATAATTTTTATAAATCAGGTATGTCAGGGAAATGAGCTGAGCGTTAGTTTCTTAAAAAAACGTTTTAAAAATTTGTGTTACACAAATCCCACGTGCACCGCTTTTTAAAAAATTTTTTCCGCCATTTTTTTTTCAGTAAACCGAAAAAAAAGGATTTATTTTATTTAGATTTCCGTATAGTAAATTGTATGGTACGATTCCCGTTCTAATCTAAATAAAATATCATTTTTATAATTTCCCCATTTGCCCCATATCTCGGGATAATTTAAACGTCACTCAAAATTTGCAAAAAAAAACCCAAAATTTGTAAATAAAAATTACCCCATTTTCCCACGGCTTCATGAAAATAAAGGCCCCTACTAACTTTAAATTTTTGAAAAGGTGCCCCAAACCCAAAAACCAAAGTGAGGGAAAGATCGGGATTTTTTTAAAAGATATGATTTTTTTCCTAAAATTTTCTGTATTTACGATTAAAAAAAACAAATTGTATGCAAAAAATTTAACGAAGAAGTTTTTTGCAATATACCCCTTTTTTATTTTTAAAATTTTTTTAACCTATTTTTTTGAACCCCAACAAAAAACATTATGTGTAAAAAAACCCGGTTTGGTCCTCGAAATAAGTTTAAAAGGTTACTAGAATAAAAATAAAATTAATAAACAATCGCTTACATGTTCCTGTAAGCCCGTAAGTTTTGAAACGGCTCTGTTTTATAAAAACTTTCAATATTTTCCCGTTCGGGAAAAATTGACAATCACTTTCGATTTTTTCCAAAAGCAAGAAAACTTTTACTTTTATTTTGTTTTTTACATTTAAAACCATGACGATAAAATTTTACTTTCGAAGAAGAAAATTTTTTTTTGCTTCCCGACCCTCGTGGTTTTTAAAAGTATGGGGGTATTCGAAAAAAAACCATTTGAAATTTTTAAACCGGTAAATTCATTCGGTGTATCATTTATGTTAACAAAATCAAATTGAATATTTAAGTGAAATTATTCCCCCCAACCCGAAAAACGTAGACAAAATAGATAAATTTTTGGCAGGATATGAAAACCCAGCGGGGAAAATTTCAAATGGAAAAATTTTTTAAAAAGTTATTTATAGGTGCCCCCCCAATGACTGGAGGGGCCAAGGTCGCTGAATTCGAATCCCTTGAAACCCGGGAGTCGAAACCTCACTTGTTTTTGAAAAATTCTTCACGAAAGGGAAAAACCACCCAGTGATTTTATCGAAGGCGGGTTTGTCTTACCTAGGAACTCGCCTGCCCCCGGGAAAAAAAAATGTTGGGGGGGCCCCTGGAGTCTTTCCCCCCCAAACAAAACCGGGGAAAAATTTATTTTTTTGGGGGGGACTCAAAACCCCAACAAAATAAAATAGATTTGTTTTTTTATATTTTTTATTTAATTTAATATGAAAAAAAAGGTAGTTTTTGTTTTGGGTGTAACGTCAAAATATAATATTACAGAAAAACATCAACGGGGAATGCCCCCGTTTGGGAATTTTCATGGGGTTAAATGCTTTGATTTACAGGGAAAACAAATTTTTTAGTGTATAAAAAGGTAAAGGTAAAGGTTTGTTTATTACAGTGTCCCTCTTTTAAAAGGGCCAGCTTTTTGGGGCCTTTTTTTTGGGGAATAAAACCTTTATTGTGCTTACTAATTCCCCCCCCAAACTCCTTCCACTATTCCCGGTTTAAGCTATTAAATTTAACTAGCTCGCGACAAAACGAACCGGCATTTCGGAAGGCCCGGGAAAAACACCCCCCCCCCTTTTTTTTTATATGTGGGGTTGTATTTGTATATTTTAGTTTTTTTGGTTTTTAAATTTGAAAGAGAAAAAAGGGATTATTCACAGTTCAAAATCATCCTTTGCTAATAAACTTTAAGTATGTTTGCAGTTTTACTGTCAAACATGTCCAAAAACGATTTTATTGGGTTTTTTGTCATAGGTCTAGTTTATTTTTCGCCTTTTAATTAAATAAAAAAGTGTTTAAATTTTAAAATTTTTAAAAAAAATTTTGAAGTTTAGAGGTTTAGCATTCGGGGGTTTTAAAGCGTATCTTTTTTACCGTGATTTTCCCTTCTGTGAAGTCTAATTATCTATTGAAAAAGGGTTTTTATAAAAAAGGGGGAAAAATAAAGTTATTTGGGAAAAAGGGCAGTTTTCAAAAAGGTATTTTAAAATTTTCTCGATGTCTTTTGCAAAATTAAAATTGTACCCCGTAAACAAAAATTATATATCCCAAAATAAATAAAAATTTTTGGGGGAAATTTAATTCACTGACTTAAATATTAGCAAAGTGAAATTTAGTACCTTTCTGCGAATTTTGAAAGGGCAGTGTCAGTGGTTTGTTTTATTATAATGGTATAGGTCCCCACTTAACATGAAAATTTAAAAAGGGGATATAAAAATCGTTTTGTTCGTAAACGAATCAACAAATTTAAGGGCCCGTTTTTTCGAATGATCAAAATTTGTCAGATTATGTGTATCTAGAAAATTTTTTTTATGGTTCAGGCTTTAAAAAATTTTTATTTTGAATAAATTTCTTTTTTAGTAATTTAATAAAAAAAAAAAAAACAATTTGGGGTTTGGTTTTGAAAAAAAAAAAACTTTTAAACCCGGGGAAAAATTTCCCTGCGAAAGAGGGGGCCCCTTATCCCTTCATACATTTTTGATGCGTAAAACAAAAAACACGGTAAGATCACAATGGTTTGCTTCACGGGTTTTTTTTATGGGTTTGTAAAAAGAGGACAAGCGAATACACAATTATTAATAGCAAAGATAAAGGGTCAAGAAGAAAGAGGGGGTTATTTCCCTTAAAAAGGAAAACGAATTTAATAACATTTATTTTGTTTCCGTTTGTAGTGGGGACAGACATTTGTAAAAATTTAGGTGTACATTTGTTGGGTTTTTTTTGTAGGTATGCTTGAGTCCCTGTACCAATTTACGGGGAAAATCAAGCCCAAGGTATTTTTTTTTTTTTTTTAATCAAATTTTAAATTATACCAAAGGGTAAATAAATTTTTGGGCTTGGGGGTTTAAATTTCAAATTTGAGATACTGTTTCCTTCACCCAAAAGGGAAAGCAATGTTTTATAGTAGATTTGGTTCATCTTATATTATACTATTTTTAGTTAATTTTTGTTTCATCAGCTCCTTTTTTAGAGCCTATATACATTCTATAGGGCGCGAGGCGTGTTGCACTTTTCATTACCTCTCATGAACAGACTCGAGCAATCCGAGTCTGTTATTGCTTTGCTTAGTTGCGTTCTATGGTTCCACCGAATCGTCTTAAGTTTTTATTAAGTACCCAAAAACGCAATTTTTAAAGTGCCCGGTTTAGCGGCTGTTTAAGGGTCTGCCTTACTCATTTGCCTTAGATTGTTTGTTCTTGGGAATCTCGTGTTGAAGGGGCATAAGTCGGTATAGCCTTTTACAAAGGTCCCTATGTTTAAATTTATAAAAGGTATGGTTTTGAAGTCAATAAACCCAAAGCGAGGAAAGGGGCTTCTTTGGGGTATTTCACGGGGAAACAAGTGCCCGGGACAATATTGAAACCCAAAGAGAAGAAAACATATATTTTAAGGGTTGTATTTATAGATTGGTTTATGCTTTTACATATGACGGGAAAAACAATTGAATAAATAGTAATGTTTGAAAAATGATTTATGGTGGTTTTATCTATGCAGTTTGTAATATCGTAGTGTAATTTCCCAAACATCGAAATTTAGCTTTTTTAAGGGACAGTAAAACATACTTTTTGAAAAAACATTTTTATCTTGAATAATAATGTTTTATCGATATTTGTCCAGGGCAAAGAAATTAGTTTAGAAAAAAGCACGCAATTAATGTTGGGGTGTAAATGTTCTTTAAGGTTTAAATTAAAAAGTTTTTTACGTATCTTTTAAAAAACTTCAAAAATTTTAAGGGGGAACCTGAAAATTCAACATGTAATAAAAAATGTATGGAAAAAAAATGTTTTCCCCATTTTTAAAATTCAGGGAAAAGAGGCTATAGGGTTCGCGGTAAATGTTTTTCCCCGGGGCCCGTACCCCGAATGTTTATTCGGGGCGACGAAAACCCAATTTTGGGGGGGCTTTAAATTTGGGAAAAACCGGGTTTTTCCCAATGAATTTTTTTCAAATCAATATCCCAAAAGCCAAAAACAGTAGATAAAAATATAGCACGCTCCTTTTTAGCCGAAAACAAAAACTTTGACCATCCACATTAAGGGGTCATTTTGGGGAAAGGTTTTTTTTAAAGGGACACAGGGCATATTAGATTTTTCCTTATTGAATTTAAAAATTATATATCGATATGGGTGTGACGTCATTTGGGACGAATTTTTATGTATGCCGTCCGTTAAAATAATAATTCCAAGGGCTTTTCCTTTGGGCATCTCACCGCGAAAATTTCCCAAATTCGGCCCCGGGAAAAATGAAAAAGGTTTTTTAAAATTTTTAAAAAGCTTTAAAAGTTAAGTTTAAAGTTGGTTAGGTGTTTTTTTCAAAAACAATACCCAATTAATGAGATTTAAAAATTCGTTTCGGGACAGACTGAATTATGCTTTTGAAATTAAAAATGTGAATTTTAAAAGAAAAAAAATTTAAAAGGCAAGTGTGGATTTCCGGGGAAGATAAAAGCACACCGATCTATAAAGGCCTGCCAAAAAATTAAAACAGGGCTTTACACACACATGTCCCCAAACTGCAGCGAGGGAAAAAACAAGGGGAAATAAAAGAACACGGGGGATTTCCCAGTTGCCAAAAAATTTATCCGCCCGTCGTTTCTAACAACATTTAATTTAAAAATATGGTATCTTTTAAAACCCTCGATTTTCCCCTTTGGACATGGGAAAAATTGTTTTCAAAAAAAAAAACAGGATTCCCTTTCTCAGCCTCACTTTTGCCCCTAAGTTTCAATAAAGGTCATTTTTTTTTCCCAAAGGCCCAAGGATGACGGGTAATATCTCGGGAAAGAAAAGTTACACAAAATAACTTTTTAAAAAGCGTGATATTGAAGTTTTGAAAAGGGTTCCCACTTGAATATTTTTAAAATCTAAATTAAAAAAAAAACAGTTTTGTTTCGCGTGAAAAAAATTAAAAATTTTTGTAGGTGATGCACCCTTTTAAAAACCCTGTCAAAATGGGGATGCAGAATTTATGCATAAAAAAAATATTGTCAAAGTTTAAAAAACATAACAACAAACTAGTATAACCTTTTTTTTGGGTGAAATTTGCCTAGGGGCAATTTCAACAAGGGTAAGGGGGTTAGGGGAATAAATTGAAATAAACAATTAGTAAAAATAATGATAAAAAAAAGGCTTTGCCCAGGGGTTTGAATATGCTTTTAAATGTGTGGCATTTGGGGGGATTGGGGAAAAGGTTTAGATGCATTTATCCAAACAGCCCACATTTTTATGCCCTTTTTGTGTTTCACAATATTTTTCGCGAGACTTCACGTGAAAAATTAAAATAAAACATAGAATGACACAGTGTTTAAAGTGACGAAATTTTTTGGGGAAACCCAAAAACTATAATTCCTGTTACATTTGATATAAATTTTTGTGTCCTGGGGGTTTTTTATAGAGCGTTTCAAAGATCTCTGTTGTTTCAACATTCTAAGTCTGTCTTAATTAATTTTGTTATTAATCGATGTATCGACGTAATTCAAGGAAAAATCTGCGAAATAGATATCAAACATCTAAAAATCTTAGATAAAGTTATTAATGAATTTCTTGGGCCCCCGGGCCAAAAATTTCGTGTCGAGCGATCTATCTATTTAATAAGAAAATTAATTGGGGCTCTTTATGAAAAATGGTTTTTATTCCTCAAAATATTTTTGGGGTTTCTCCGGGGTTTTTAATTTTTTGCATTTTCGGAATCCCTGCCCGTAGCCCCGAGGCGGGTTTTTAATTTGCTATGAATTTAAAGATTACTATTGAATATGTAGCACATATGTGACAAACAAAATTTATCAACGGTGAAAAAAATTTGAAAAAGAAAAAGCTTTTCTTGCCGAAAGTTTTCAAAATTTTTAGGCCCCCCCCCCCCTTTTAAAACTCAAAAAAAGTGGGGATGGAGACCCTTTCCCTCACCTCCCCACACTTGCAGCATTCTGCTTTGGTTTTGTTTTCTGTTTTTTTTATATCTATGAGGGGTTTTATTGGGGTTTCAGTTTAAAATTTCCCCGTTTTGAAAGTTCTTTAAGGTGATGTTCGTTTTGAATTTCCGTGAATAACAAAATAAAAAAAATGAAATTAAGTTTTTCCAAAAAACCCCCAATTTTTTATGATTTAAAAAAAATAGTTTCCTTTGTCTGCCCGAAAGGAGCAGTTCCCATATCCAAAATTTTCGTTTGGTTTCCTTTATAAAAAACAACAAACTAAAACAATAGAAAAATTTGTCGTGGTTCCCGGGGAGGTCAAAAAAGCAAATTTCCCAAACACAAAAAAATTAAAATGGAAAGTAAAGTAAGTTAACACTATAAAATTCGGCCAAAAATACTTTTTAAAAAAAAATGCATTTTCAGAATAGAGGGGGCAAAAAATAATTTTTTCGTCGTGAAAAAATAAGGGCACATTTTTTCAGGGATATGATGACCCCCCCTGGGCCTAATTAATTTTTTTTTTGTTATTTCAACTTCCCGTTTGATTTTTTAAAAATGGGGGTTAAATTTTTCAGGGTTTTTACAATCGTTTTTAAAAAACAATTTTAAAAAATATATTTTTACCTCTCTGTTTGCTTGTCTATCCAATTTACGTAGAATTTCTATTTTTTTCAGTCATTTGTTTACTAATTTTTGAGCAACGTTCAGTGTTTTCAATCTACAAAAAAATCCCCTTATTTTCACATAGATATTTAGGATTTATCTAATGAGCACATGTATTGGAAAAACAAAATTTTTAAAACCCATTGTGATTGCAATAAAAGCTAAAATATCTCAGCCGGGGGACCCTTTTCCCTTAACAGTTAAACAAACCTCAAAAGAATAGTTAATCAAACATTTTTAAAATGTGCATATTGGTTTTGTTTTGGATTTCTGTAAAAGGGGAAGGTGAATTTTTTGCCAGTCAAAAAAATCTGCCCCTTTAAATCCCTCCGGGCTGAATAGGTTTTTGGCAGAAATTAAAAAAAAATTTTATTTTAAACCCGTCGTCATACCTGTAGAATTGTTTAAAAGCCCCCGGGAAAGGGGTTTCCCCTTGGGCTTTTTTTGATTTTTACTCAGCCCAAAACCCGAGTAATAGCCATTGATTTTTGTCAGAAATAGTACGGGAAAAAAGCCCTTTAAAATTTTGTCAGGAAAGTTCTTTTAAAAAAATAAACACAAAATTGTTTAAAAAAGTGCCAAATTTTCTTTTAATGACCAAACTTTACTTCTCAACGTGGACCTTTTCTGCGAATGTGCTCAAAATTAGTTGTTTTTTAAACCATGGGGTTCATTTTGGGGAGCTTGGGGCACATGGGGGTATTTAATCGTTTTTGTCCCGGCGAAACCTTTAAAAACCAAAGACCCAAAGATTTTTCCCCCTCTGTCTGTAGGTGGGGGAGTCTCCTTTTTTTTTTGCTTTTTTCAGCGCTTTTTTCATTTTAAAATCCTCCTCGTGGGTAATGGATTTTTAGGCTGCTTCTCTATAGCTTTGTCTTTCATTTTCCGGGCCCAACCCCAGCGTGCAGTTAAACTATTGTAGCGGGGAAAAACTTTTTTTTATAAAGGCTGAAAAATGCCTTGGAGAAGATGGTTGTTTGGAATTTCCCAGCGCTTGGAAGTATAAAAGAGCATTCGTAAGATTTAACCCCGTAAGGAGGGCTTTCCTTGGGGGGAAAATCCCCTATCTTGCAAAAAAACGTCTGACTGGGGATTTTAAACAAGGTTAAATCTTTTTTTTTCTTTTCGGTTGAAAAGACAGGACTTTATCCATTGTACCCAAAGGGGCAAACCAAAAACCCCATTCTCTGAGTTCCACCCGAAAAAGGGCCTCCCCCCTACTTGTCAAATGTGGAAAAGGGATTTTTTATTTTTTGTTTAAAGGGAGTAGTTTGATTCCTTTCTGAACGGAATACCCGAAAAAAGCCTGTTGGGGGCCAAAATTATTGGTTTTCAAGTACTACTTTTGCGTTTGGGTTTTTGAGCTTTTAAGCAATTTGTGTCTCCTTTTTTCTCACTAGGGTGTGTGTTTTCCACCCTGTAAATTTCAGGTAATATTTTTTAACCAGGTTGTTATGAGAAGGGGTTTTTTTTGTGCTATTTAGGGCCGGGTTTTTGGGCAGTTTGTATTTGTTTAAAAACGTTAATTTGGGGGAAACTGTGTCTCCCAAATGTAAAGTTTTTGGTATTTTTGTTTTTTCAAAAAATAAAGATTTTTTTTTGGGGCAGTCGGGGAAAGGGTTACTGTTAATAAAAATAAAAAAAATGATTTTTGCTTTCATTTACTTCAGTTAGGAAAAAAATATTTTTTAAACTGAAATTGTTTGTAGAAGGTTAGGGTTTGGGGGTCAGTTTCGACCGCATTTAGGTGTTGGGGCAAAGGTTTGAGACACGAAAAATAAAAAGTTTTTTTCTTGACAATAACTTTAGTTTGTGATGAGATTTAGGGGCGGGGGGAAATTTTTTTGTTGTCTGTAAGGTTTGAGATGTCAGGTTGCGAACGCATTTGGGGCCCTTTTAAGCAAATCAAAGTTTAAAAAAGTGAATGTTTTCCCCGCAATGTATTCAAAATTTTGTGCCCTGCAATTGTGTCATAAAAATTGGTAGATTATAATTATCAAATATTTTTGTTCACCTTTTGGGCAAAGGGCAAAAAACCCTCATTTTTAAAAACGTTTAAATGGTTTCCCTTTTAGGGATATTTTTTTTTTGGGATCTACACTGTCATCCTTTTTGGAGGGGAGATAGCTTTTTTCGAAAAAAATGTGGGTTAGTGTTATAAGCCCTTTAGTAAAAACATACATTTCAATTGTGCGGTTTCTAAAAATATTTTATGTTCCCCTAATATCAAAGCGTAAAATGTCAAACGTTTAAACATGGTTTCGGGTTTTCTTTCCAACTTTCAAATTTTGGGATTTTTAAAGGGAGCATTCCATATTTAAGATGAAAAAGGCCGCATTCCAAATTTTGGGCGAAAAGGTTTGGGAAAATGTATTGATGGTTTTTAGTGACTTTACGTGTAAAAATGTTTTTTTCAGAATTAGTGGGGGGCTTGGGGGAAACAATCCTACTTTTATTCTCTCCAAAATTTGTTCTAGCCGTCAGTAGTTTGAGCCTACAAGATTTTCCTTTATGCCCTGTAAAAAGGTCGGCATATCAGAGGTGAAAGCACCATGACTTTAAGGACATTTTTTCTTTCTTTAATGCTTTTTTTTTTAACTAATTTTTTATAGCCACCATGTGTTTTGTCGGATAAAGGTTTTTTTACCAAACCCGAAAAATTTGGGATTTTAAATACAAGAAAGGAAACGAAGAAATGAAATAAACCGGAATTAAATTTTTGACAAATTTAAATTTTTCAAATTTAAAATTTTTGAATTTTCAATTCGGGAATATGAAAAATTTTAATTAATTAAATAATAACGTTTTTAAATTCCCAAAAATTTAAAACCCCAAAAAAACTTTTTTTTAAATTTATTTCCCCCCCCCCCAAAAAGTCCATTTTAAAAAGTCAAAAAAGGTAACAAAAAATAAGCATTTTAATCGTACAGTAGGCATTTTTTTTTTCCTTTTTCTGTTATGTGGGAAATCAAAAACCAAAAGAACGAAAAAAACAAAAAATTTCGGGCATCCAAAGCCCTTTCCCAAATTATTTTGGAAATTTTCCGATTAGATTATTTGTAGATAAAAAACATTAACCCCAATTTCTTTTTTTTTTTTGCTTTCATTTCCCACACATATATTAAAAATTTTTAATTTTGAATTATCACTTGAAGATGCATACCCTTACCTCTCAAAAAAAAATAATAACCATAACTGTATTTTCATTTCTTTCCCGTCTTCTCAATTGTAATAAACCGGTTTTAACCCCTTTTTTCCAACATTTGCTTTTCCATAGATATAATCTGGCTTTTTGTTTTCACCTGCTTTAAAGATTTTCATTCATTTATTGGGTAGCCGGATTCAGTTCACACTAATATAATTCATATTTTGGTATTTTATGAACCGGCAGTTACAGATTCCCGGGAATTGCGGAAAAATTTTTGTAGTTAGAACCTCCGGAAATGTTTAAAAGATGGGATTCCACTTCTGTTGTATCAAGAAATAAGGAATATTCGAAAACGCTTTTTTCTATTTGCCTTTTTAAAAATTTAAAATTTAAAATTTTTAAAAATTGTTTGATATTTTGTGATATAGAAACAACGCCCCTCAAAAATTTGTAGTTCATAGTTCTGCAAATCATGGTAATCCCGGGTTTCGTTTTTCGGAATTTTCATTTATCTAAATTAGGTTTAAACATAGATATTTTCTTAAAAAAAGTAAATACAATTTAAACCCTTTTATCGCGGTTTTGATACTGGTTGGTTTTTTCACGTTGACGTTAATTTTCCCTTTTTAAATTTCATTTTTTGGGGCCGTAATCGTTCACGCGGGGTGCCCATGGAGTGTGAAATTAAAAAAGGTAATTTTAAAAGCATGGAGGGGGCGAGAAATTCTGTTACACATGTTTTCTCTCCTGTTAAAACCACCTGGGAAAATTGGGCAATAAAACATTTTTTGCTAAAAAATTTAGGTTTTTTATTTTACACTTGTTACAAACAAAAAAAACGCTTTATTTTCAAAACATTTAAAACAAATACCCAAAGGGTTCCCCATTAAATGGGCTAAATGCTTTCCTTTAAAAAAACGGGCTTTTAAACAATTTTTTTATTAAAAAAATTAGTTATTTTCTTTAATTTCCCCCCGGGATTTAAAAATAAAGAAGGGTTAATGTTAATTATTTAAAATTGTTTTTATACCCCCTTCCAGTAGATTGGTTTAAAATGTTGACAACTGTAAATTTTCGATTTACAAAAATTTTGTTACAAAATATTGTTTTTAAAGGGTTTTATATTGTATAAAAATTTTTAAACAGGTATCACTCAATAGGGAATAGGTGTATTTAAAAAAAAAAGGGGGCCCCCCTTTTTTTTTTTCCGGGGGGGGATGTTTTTTTGAAAGGCCGTATTTCATTTACTTTAGGGTTTTAAGAATAGAACATAATTTTATTTCAATTAAGTATTAGAGTATTTATTTTGGGAAAAGTTCATTGTTTGGTATTATTTTGGTATAAAAAAAAAAAAATTTTATAGAAATTTGATTTTTCCTTAGCACGCATGCCCCTTTTTAAATTTTTTTTTTTTGGGTTTAAGGGGTTTTTATGGGCCCCTGTTTTGTTGTTTATGTTGCTTTTTTTTTAAAGACAAAAAGTAACAAAATTTTTTACAGATATAGATGACTGGGTCGTGTCTTAATAGTTTTTTGCCTTTTTCTCGGATAATCGTATATTCTTCTTGTTTTCAAATGAAATTGCGGTGAAAGGTTTTAAAATTTTATCAGTTTTTGGACAAAAAAAGGAATTTTTAGCGATGCCTATTTTGAAGCCTAAAGCGAAAAATTTTTAAAATTTAAAATCAGTTGAAATATTAATAATATTAAAGGGGTTTTTAAACTTTTGAACATTTTAAAGAAAAACAACGGGATAAATTTTGTTATACCCGTCAACACCTAAAAACAAATGAAAATTTTTTCAGAGCCTTTTCTTGTCTTTAATTTTAAAGGAAAATCCAAAATTTTTTTTTTTAAATTTTAAAAATTCCCCCGTTTTTCAAACGGGAAAAAGGCCTTATATCCCGCCTTTATTGGTAAAAATAAAAATTTCAAAGGGGCGGCGGAAGCGGGGAGGGAGTCTAGGTCCCTTTTTCGCAGTATGGAGTGGGCGATGCATCCCGTTTTGTCACTTGACCCGTACAAAAATGCACCTTTTTAAAAATACAAAGGGAAAGGTTTTTTGTTTTTTAGGGTTTGAAATTTCGGTTTTTCACTGCCAATAAAGTGCGTTATTTGACCGTTTATTGTCCTGTACATGTCCGGTAATCGTAAGGTCATTATTTGTTTTATGCGCTTCATACACCGATGGAGAGAGCTTTAAACATATTTTCCCCCAAATTTTTTTTTTTAAGCACGTGGAAAAACGGGTTTTGTGTGGCAGATACAGTATTTTTTGCAGGGGATAAAAGAAAGAAACAAACCCTTTCCCTTAAAAAAATATAAATCTTCGAATCAATTTTTTTTAAAGATCCCGTACTATTACAAATTTAAATTTTTTAATTTAGTGAAATAGAAACACAGCATAATGTTTAGTAATGGGAAATTAAAAAAAGGGGGTTTGACATGTTTTTTGCCATCTGGTTTAAGTTTTACAGGTTGTATTTTTTAAAAAATTTAAAAATGAAATAGAAAATTCAATATTTTACAGATACAAATGACTGCAAATCCAAATCCCCTGTTTAAAAATGGGGGGGAAAATGTCCCTGATGGGTTTTTTAAATATACTTGAGTGTCTTACGGATATACGGGAACAAAATGTTTTCAAAAAGTAGGTATTTAAAAAAAACCCAAAATTTTTCGTTTTAAAGTCAGATTTTAGGCATGCTTCGTAAATAGACCAAAACCCTTTTTTTATGAACATTTACGAAATTTTATTAGTAATTGAAATTTAATTTTGGGTTTTATTTTAAAGGTTGCCATCAGTCCATAAACCAAGTGACCTGAACCCCTTTTTAGATCATAAAAAAAACACTTTCTATAAAAAGTAAATAGCTGAAAATTTTTAAAGGTTAAAAAAAGGTATGTTTCTGTAAAAAAATTCATGATTTTTCAAGGCTTTGGGTTTTCCACTGGGCTCCGTCATGTGTTTTTCCTTTGGGCGGGGCAAATTTTCAACATTTTCTTTAACATTGGGCCTTAAAAGTATATTTGAAAATTTCACCAAAAAATAGTTTTTTGGCATCCTTTGGGTTAATTTTCTTAAATTTAGCTCGCTGTTAAAAGATATAGAGCTAATTTCGATTCGTTCAGCGTCGTGTGTATTTTCACCCTTTTTATAATTTTCAGCAAGCTTTTATAAAAATTTTTTTCACAATTTCTGAATGGCAATTTATACAAGCCATCCCGAGGGGTTTAAAAAAAACGAATAAAAAGTTCCCATAAGTTTGGGTTTTATTGAATGAAATTATGTTCCTTTTTTTAACCCCACAAATTTTCGTTTAAAATTTTCACTTTTGGTTTTGGGGTAGAGATTTTACTTAGTCGACCAGATTTTTGGCTCCTAATTTTGTGCAAAATAAACAAAGTGCATAAAGTTTTTTAACTTGAAATTTAGTTGGGATTTGACCGAGGTCATGAAATTTTTAAAGAAAAATTTTTTAGATGTGAAGTGTGCATCTAGGGTTTTTTTGGAAGTTTTGCTGGTTTTGACAAAGTTTTGACCACTGATTTTGTCCCAAAAATTATGCCTAAAAAGGGGAAACAAATTAAAATAAAAAAAAAAAAAAATGTGCTTAAAAAAATTTTTGCTTTTATCTAAAAAAAACATTCATTTTGTGACCTTGTGTCATAAATTCCCTGTAGGAAATATCATTTAGTTTTGATTTAATGTACCTGAATTTTAGTTGCAAGATCAGAGCTATGGGTTTTTTGCTTTGTCAGTGATAAAATTTTGTATAAATTTTTGCGGTTTAAAGGGGATTAAAAAATTTAAATTTTTTATTTTCCCCCCCCCTTTTTACCTAAACGTCATTAAAAACCCTTTTAAGTTGTTTTTTTCAATTGATTGGTTTTTAAATGAGGTTTTGCATGCGGTTTTTTTCTCAGCCAAACCCGGTTATGGTCTTTACTTAGTAATCAAGGGGAATGGGTAAAAAACCGATTGATGCTCCTCGAAATTTAAAAATTCATTAAAGGGGGGTTTTTTTTTTAGTCACGGGGTCGTGATGAGGACAAATGTACCTGCGAGGTGGAAATATAACAAGTTCAGAAAATGTTTTTATTTGAAAAAGGAAAATATTTATATGTAAAAATTTTAAATCAATTTCCTCACATAGTATTTATGGTTTTTTGCCCCCGACTTCGTTTTCCCTAAAAGGGAGATAATTTAAAAAAGATTACCAGAGTTAGGTTCCCCGTCTTGTGCACTTGCCCTTACGGGTTCCTTTTCAATACCTTACATAGTTTTTAAGGGTTAACTCTGGTCAGGGTTTTAAAAAGGGTAGATATAAAAAAAAATGAGAAACTAGAGTTTTTAATTTCCTTTTTCACTGCAATTTCTCTCAAATAAGTCCTATCTTTTATAAAATTACAAATTGACCCTTTAATCTTCTGAGTTTTCTTTTCCCGGGAAAAGAAATTTTGAATATGGCAGGGAAGGGCAGGGCGTAAAAGCCGGGTTTAAATATTTACTGCCCACTTCGGGGGGGAAAAAAACGACGCGATGTGTTTGGGTTTTTATACACCTTTAAAAAAATTTTCGTAGGGGTTGAAGCCATTTCCAGGTTTACAGGAATTGGGGCCCCCCTGTGTTTTTTAGACAATATCTAAAGGGGGAAAAAAATGTTAGCAAATTGGTGTCTCCGTATCTTTTTTTCAGAACTGAAAAAGTCCCTTTCCGTAGGGATTACCAAATAAATGACCTAGATCCCGTAAACTTTCTTTTATCTTTGGGGAAAATTTTTCTTATTTGTAAATTTGGGCCCCATTATCCCGTTTTCCAAAAAATTTTTTGAGTGCCTTTGCGCCTGGTTTTTTCCTCCGTAACACACATCAGAGCAGAAAAAAAACTCCCACAGTTTATCACCCCGAAAATACAACCAATCTTAAAAATTTGAAATTTATTTTAAAAAAAATCTGGATTAAATCAACGGTTTTTTAAAAATCCCCGATTGTTTCCTTTATTTGTTTTACACGTTTTTGGGGCCTTTAAAAGGGTTTAAATAGTTTTAAAATGACTGGGTGTACCCAAAAAAATAATGACGATTTTAAAAATGATTTTGTTTAACCTATGATTTTATTTGGGAAAAAAGTTTCCGATTTATAGTTTTTTTAAAGGTTTTTTCCCCGAGTTTCAAAAAAAAAGGACATTTTAAATCGGTTTTAAAAAAACATGCTTTTTACAGCAGATGACAGGAAAATTTATGATGTTATATTTTAAAAACAGCATTAGTTAAAAGATCAAGAAAGACCGCAATAAATTTTTGAAAAAAACAAATATTTTTTCAAGATGTGGTTGCCTAAGAAACACCAAATTTTCAAAAAGTAAGAGTTAGTTCCGCAGTAAGTAAAAAAAAGCACAAGGTAGAAGCCATAATGGTGATCATAAATATTCTTTTACTTTCTCTGTTCGTACATCCATTCATCTATCTGTTTTTCTACCATTCCGTGACAAATGGTTAATTCTCCTATAACATTGAAAGAACAAGAGATTTTTGACACTAGGGATAGAAAGCAATATATATAAAAAACTAATAATTTTACTTTGTTCCTTTGTCTAATTTTAGCTCACCTTTCATGTAGTGATAAAGTGAGCTTTTGTGATCGCCCTTCGTCAGTCGTCCGTCTGTAATTTTGCAATCGATTTATATCATACTTGTACACAACTTGTATCGGCCTAATATCTCGGACCCTTTCGCAAACTGGCTAGATCCCATTATGGGTTTCAGAGGTATGTTTCTTAAAGGGTAAAAATTTGCTACTATGGCTTTTGCAGCCACGTAGAGAATTCATTTATAGATTGATTTAATAAGAACTTGCAAACTTTCATTAACAACAATAGATCTTTGATTTCATGATGACACCGTCAGATCCAATTATAGGTTCCGGAGTTACGGCCACTGATTGACCGCTGAAAGAGCTAAACATGTTATTTTTTACCTTGTGAAGACGAAGTGACATTTAACATTCGATTTTAACCACATTTACATACAAAAAAGTCACAATGAGATCTCGGTGCCATCCTAAAACCGGCTGGATTCCATCATTGTTCTATAGTTACTGCCCATAATTTTAGGCCCTATCAGCCATATAGAGGTTTCATTGATGTTTTGATCTGCTACAGACTTGCATAGAATGTTTATTTTGATGACTCTAGGCCAAGTTAACTCTCCTGAGGCCACATTTACGAAACTTTCATGAAACTTGGTAAGAATGTTTATTTTGCTCATTCCTAGACCAAGTTCGAAACTGGGTCATATAGGGTCAAACACTAGTCACTATTCAAATAAGAGGGAAATCTTGTTAAGGTAATATGCGGCACCTAACGTTTTTCAACAGACTGTTATGAAATTTTGCAAAACTAAAGTTGATAATATTTTCGATTGACAGGTATTTTTTTCAGTTCTCTGTTATTTTCCATTTTGCAGCTGCAAATCTTCAAACATGACCACTAACGACATTTTTTCAGCAGAGCGCAAAATGACGTACCTGACAGGTTTTTTAAGAAGCGTTTTCATATACAACACAAATACGGCAAATATTCTTATTTTCAAGTTTGTGTTAAACTTATCTCTCAAATGATATATAATTTGTCAAGTTTATTCCGACGTCACATCGGAGGCAAAACACGCAAAACTGACGTCGAGGTGTACCCAAAATTTTGCGTAAAGAACCTGCCAGATAGATGTTTTGAATAAATTTGAACTAGCGTGCAAAATTTCTATTGCTATCGATTCCGTAAAAGAAAAATGAGGGTCACCGTTTTATATTTCGCTCTGTTTACCGTGGCGCTTCCCCTACCCCCAGTAAAAATAACGAAGTTTTTTAACTTACTTCGTAAATTTCCATAAGTTTAAATTCAGTTTCTGTTTCTGTTGATGTATATAAATAAATGAAATAATATCACAATAATGATAAAATTAAGACGTTGTTTCATGATAATCTTCAAACAGATGAATGATTTCGAGACAATGTTCTATACATGACAAATAGACAGGCTTTATTATAGACAACACATTTGCCTAAGTGTCTTTGCAAAGTGCTTTAACAGCTCTTTCTGAAATGAAAGTATTTTACATTGTTTTTTTTTAAGTATAAATCCCGCACTATAACTCAAACGATAACATGTTTGATAATTATGAATTTTCTTCATTAAAACGTTTCAATACAGAAAAATATTTTGTATAACATTACAGTTTGAACTTACCTTCTATAATTGACAACCTTTTTGAGTTCAACGATGCATGAGAACCATAACAATTAAACAATGATATTAACTTGCTGTCGTTTAAATTATCGTGCGGGAGTAGTACTTAACACCAGTTTTGCCTATTTTGTTTATTCGCCGTGTTAATATTTGAAATGCATATGGAACACCAGCACGTGAATACCAAACTACACTAACAAAATAGAAATGGTGAGTTTGATTTCTAGTATTTTGAAGAGTGCGCAGTTACTGATTCCATTCTTATATAGAAACAGTTAACAGTAATTTAGTTTATGCATACAAAATTAGGAAAGAAAGGGATCGAAGGTGTTATGAATCACGTGTACTTCCAACACGTGCACACTGCATAGTGTCACTCGTGTAACTTGACGCACATATACATTGATCCGTGACAATTAGCGGAAGTGTCAACAGAACAGTCTGTCACAAGTTTGAAAAAAAATGTTATCTTTTGTTATAAAACGATTTAAACTTTTGATTAATACTAAGTACTTTAACAAAAATGTATATCCCGACAAAAAATGTTACACACTACTCCGGGGACAGTTTGCGCCTGATCTCAGAAGACATAGGTTCGTACATGTGCTATATATCTCGACAAAAATGATAATTATGCAGAAAATTGAATAATTCACTCACGCGAGCACGGATTTATATATACAAATATATTTATTAATTTAATCTCATACCACAGTCATGTTTTACAAAGTCTTTATTTTACTTTCTGACTACAGTTGCAAAACTGTGGTATTTGTATGGTTTGAACCTACGTCTCTTGATATCAGACGCAAACTTTCATCGGTGTAGTCTGTCTTAAGAAGACGATCTTAACTGTTATGCTTTGACAGGTTTAGGTGACAGATTGAACAGTCACTGTAGTGGTATGATAACATAAGGAAATAGAATATAAAAAGTATCGAAAATTAATGTGTGTGAGAATAAAGAATATGTCTTTATTTTTCCAAACTGCATATTTAGCCCCTATAATCTATTGTTTTCACAGGACCTATATAAAAACTGTACTCATTTATCGATATTAGTGCATTTTTATTAAGAACATACCTCTTTTGCGTTTTCTTATATACAATTACATCTGTTCTTCGTCACATGAACTGGCCAACTGCACTTCAGATGAGGAAGTTCCTCTCCCGCTACCAGCCACGTGCAGTATTTTCTGTTACGGTTCCCTTAGTCCCTATCATGCGTTCGACATAATACCAAAGGCACACCGACATTATTTTCACTTTTCTGCTGATGTTTTTGCAATTCGACAAATAATTGTTAATGTTCTCGAATTTAAATAAAGCTTGTTTAAGAATCAAAGCTGTAACTACAAACAAAAAATCAGCGTAACTTTTGGCTAGAATGCACTTTACCAATACGTATTTCATGTTTCAATAAAAGGGTTGTTTGTATTTCTGTTTCATTTATAGGAGAGCATTTTCTCGAAATCATTCACTTAATTAAATAATTTCAAGAAATAATATCTTCGTTTTATCATTATTGGAATTTAATATCATCATATCTATTAACATAAACAGAAACTGAATTTAAATTAATGGAAATTTACGAAATAAATATAAAAACGTCGTTGTTTTTACAAGGGGTAGGGGAAGCACCACGGTAAATAGAGTGAAATCTAAAAACTGTGATCCCATTATTCTTTTATGGAATCGATAGCGATTGAAATTTTGCGCGCTAGTTCATATTTATTCAAAAAACTATCTGGCAGTTTCTTACATATAAGCGTCTTTACGCATAATTTTGGGTGAACCTCGACGTCAGTTTTGCGAGTTTTGCGTTTATAAATCGTTTGCATCTGATGTGAGGTCGAAATAAACTTGACAAATTATATATCATTGGAGATATAATTTTAATACAAACTTGAAAATAAAAAAAAATTGCCGTATATTATTGTATATAAAAACGCTACTGTCTAGTACGTCATTTTGCGATCTGCTGAAAAATGACGTTAGTGGCCATGTTTGAAAATTTGCAGCTGCAAAATGGAGATTATCCGAGAACTGAAAAAATACCAGTCAATCGGAAATATCATCAACTTTAATTTGGCAAAATTTCATAACAGTCCGTTGAAAATCGTTAGGTAGTGCATATTACCTTAAAACGGAGCCACATTTATGATCCTATCTTGAAGTTCATGAGACTTGGTCAGAATATTTGTCTTGGTGATTCCAAGGCCAAATTTAACAGGTGAATGATATAGGGTCGTCATGACCATTTTGTTTTGTTTTTCTGTCAAATATATATTCTTTGTTAACTTTCTAAGTTTAAGGACTTTTTCATGAAACAAGACATACAGACGGTAAGTTATTTGCAGAATATGTTAATACTGTTTCCATCTAAAAATATAGTTTCTTGGAAATGCCACTTCCGAGTTGGAATGTTATTGCCCAGCAATAGTCTTGTTAGTAAATGGATATTATTCAAACTTGTCTATATTATCACCCACATCATATGACACAAGGTCCAAACTTCTGGCAACAATATATCATGAATTATTTCTCCTTTCTCCTTAGAATCTAAGGTCACAGCTGTTGTCAGTAAACCTGATTTCTCCAGTTTTAAGAGACGAATACACTTTACTGCAGTCTTAACAAGAAAATAGTCTAGCGAGGACCTTAATTAAGATTTGTATAATTAATGTCTGATTGACTAATTAAGGTTTAAATGTTCAGGATGACTGACACAACTGTCTTAATTATTTCAAGGAAAAGTCAGGTTTCTGAAACCTCAGGAATAAGTGAAGTTTGGTAAATCTGCTATTTTTTATTCATAAACTTGCTCTCATAACTTCAAAGTTCTTATGTGTCTGTCAATAAACTTCTAGGAAAAATGTAAAGAAATGGACAATTTTCAGGTTACTCTGAAACTACTCAATATCATGTCCTCAAAGACATATATTTACTACAGTTGAAAATGAAAATATCATGGCAAAACATAAAATATGTATTTAAAACTACAGCAGATGCATCGAGTAGTGATATATATGCAATATGGTTTTGCTCATAGCTTTATCAATTTCAGTCTGATTAACTTGAAACTTCCAAAACAGTTGCATAATAAATTGCTATCTATGTCACTCTCTTAAAATGAGTGCAAAACAATAAAATCAAGAAGATAAATATATTATTACCAAAACTAATATTTACTACACTGTAATGCATTTTACTCTATCACTGTTGTTACCAACTGGATTTGATTCAGACTAGATATAATTATAGTCCACATAATCGCCAATAGATCAACATCACTCTGGCAGAAATTCTCTGTGAATTATGTCCATGTAATACTAGAGATATTGGCAAATTTTTGTGCACATTCATACTATCTCTGTTACTACGCAGATTGCTTACATCTGAATAAAAACAATTAATACAGTTGTCCAACATCACCATCAACATCAGTGGTAATAGTTACTCCAGTGATAACTCTATTTTCCTCAAATATGCTTATTTCACTGTCCATTGTAGGCTGTCACGTTTTGTTTGATTGCACAAATTGATATTCAAATAACTTGGCACAAACATTCAACATTACAACACAATGTGTCAAATGCAGAACCAAGACCCTATCTCAAAGGTCAGAACCACATTTCAAGGTCGAAGGTTAATAGTTGCTGCTTTGTGTCTGCTTAAAAATACACCATCCATCAAAGGATTTTGGTATTACTTGGCACAAGCATTCCTTATATTGGGGATATATGTCTTTTGTGGCTCCAAGACTACAAGGTCAGGGTCACTCCTGTAGGTAAAAGGTTAACAGGTTGTGTTTCTTGTCTGCTCAATAAGTTTGCAATCAATCAATTGACTTCAATATTACATGACACATATATTCCCCATTATAAGTTGACTTGACCTGGGCAACTCCCAGAACCCTAGCTCAAATGTCAAGTGGCACTTGGGGCTCAAAGCTCAAAACGGGTTCTCTTTTGTGATCTCCCTATATCACTTTGATTCTCCAACAATTTTAATATTACTTAGCACAAATGCACCTGGTAATAAAATAATATGTCAATGTCACTGATAGAAGTCTAAAGTTAACAGGGTGAGTTTGCAAAACAAACCTGCCATTGTTCAATGGATTTTAATGTTTCACATAATGATTTGTCATGTCATGTCATTTTAAATCAATGCATTTTGCATTGTAAGATATTTCAAGTATAGCATAATATACACAGATATCAACTCATTTGTTTATGCTGCAGTAGAGATAATTAGTCTCCTTTAGGTGGGGAACTCTGTATTGCTTGGTAATACTTCATTCACGTGTTTCAAGTTGTAGGCATTATGAAAAACTATAAAGATAAGTTTAGAGATTTAGAAGCATTTTCCAAAAATGTAATTTGTTATAATAAAAATAAACGATTGTTTAAAGATTGTGGTACACAATTTCACAAGGTGTTATGTGGTATCTTAAGTAGACGATATTTTACCTTAATAACAAAGCATTCTCTTAAAAATACCTATACTCACATTTTTCATACTAAAGGCATTTATTTTAAGCCATAAAAAATTAATTAAAGTTAAAGGTTTAAGAATTAGGAATTCAACCAAAGTTCACAAAAATTAGACTTTCCCATAGGAAATCATGACCATTTACAGTTTAAATTTCAATAGGTCCCAGGTTGTATTAGACAACCACATATTGTATAAATTGTATAAAAATTTATAAAGGTATGTAATTACACAAATTCCTAAGTTTTGTGTTATTTATATTGCTTTTTTCTGAAGCAAGACATAACATATCTTTTACAGACATATATGTTTGCTCTCCTACCCCTTTCCATAATGGAGGAACATGCACAGAATAGTAAACAGCAGGTGTTTTCTCGCTGGTGATTTCTTGTGGGTTGCGGTAATAGGAAAGTTACTTTAATATTAATATTCTTGTTTGCTTCTGTGTCCACTTCTTTTTCCTATGTGTCAGACTCGGTTTCTTCTTAGGTTTTACTATTTCTGTAGAAGAAAAGTATACAAGATTAAAATACTAAACTAATGCGCCTTTCTGAAATAAAGTAAATATTTCATTTAATTTTGAAACATGGAAGTCTTAGCGTGCTAATCCCTTTAAACATACATAGTGATTGTTTTTCTTCCGAACAATCTTAAAAACTGAAAACAACGTTTGAAATAGTTCAATAAATTAATTATGACGCAAAGTTGAAAGTTAAATCGCCGTTGGTGACACATGCATGTGTTGCGCATCAGGCTGCCAACAGTTAGTACGTGTTACGTATCATAGTACGTGGCACGTACCATTTCAATAGATTTTCAATGTTTTGCAAGAATTTGCAAAAAATCATAAACACTGTGCATGGTTACTATATGATAAAACCCTAACAGTTATAGATTGAAACAAGTAGGAAACGCAGCAAATTACATAGATTTTTATATGCAAAGAGTGATTACGTGTATCATACCATTCTGTTTTTAGCTCACCTGAATGCTCAGGTGAGTTTTTATGATCACTCGAATTCCGGCATCTGTCGTCTGTCTGTCAACATTTAACTTGTGTATGTGATAGAGGCAGTATTTTTCAACTCATCTTGGTCAGAATGATTACCTTGATGAAATCTATGCCGAATTCGAAAATGGGTCATCTGGGGTCAAAAACTAGGTCACTAGGTCAAATCAAAGAAAAAACTTGTGTATGCGATAAAGGCTGTATTTTAATTGATCTTCGTGAAATTTTGTCAGAATGATTACCTTGATAAAGTCTAGGACGAGTTCGAAAATGGGTAATCTTGGGTCAAAAACTAGGTCACTAGGTCAAATAAAAGGAAAACCTTATGTATGCGATAGAGGCTGTATTTTTCAATTACTCTTAATGAATTTTGGTCAGAATGATAACCTTGATGAAATCTAGGCCGAAACCGAAAATGGATCATCTTGGATCAAAAACTAGGTCACTAGGTCAAATCAAAGAAAAACATTGTGTATGCGATAGAGGCTGTATTTTTCAATTACTCTTAATGAATTTTGGTCAGAATGATTACCTTGATGAAATCTAGGACAAGTTGGAATATGGGTCATCTGGGGTCAAAAACTAGGTCACTAGGTTAAATAAAATATATTTGTTGATACTTAAGATTTTTGCTTCAGTTTTAATGATAATTGGTCACAATACTTTTTTTCCATGAAATCACTAGGTCAAACATGTTTACACTGTTATGGTGTATTATGGTGTGTTTCTCAGTCGAGCCACCTAAGGCCATCTTGGCTCTCTTGTTATAGAAAATTATCCCCGGTTCGATCAAAACCTCGAAGGTAATTCAGAAACTAGAGGGACCGACTAGACAAGACACATACATCACTGGAAAGAACATTAAAATGCGCATAGACTGCCTTATAATAGAAGTGAAATAGACGCTGTAGTTTTTACTAACCTTTGAAAATTGGTAAAAAATTAAAAATCCGCCATGTTGATTTCCGTGTTCCGTACAATTTTGGGTCACGTGATTCCGCACACTGAAATAGCAAAGAAATGAATAATTTTCTGTTGCAAGTTCTAAATTATCATACATTAAAATGTACAAGGGCAAAATGGTAAAGATTTTTTACTAGTTTGCAACCTAGGCACAGAAAAATCAGGATGAGAAATAAACAGTTAATGCATAATGGCCTAAAATGTTTACAATGTTTAACAGATATAAATGACTGCAGTCCACATCCATGTCTGAATGGTGGAACATGTATTGATCGTGTTGATGACTATACATGTAACTGTATTACTGGATATACAGGAAAACGCTGTGAAACAAGTAAGTATGAAAGGTCTGAGAATATTATTTGAAATTCATATATTAAACATACAAAGGTCAGATTCCTGGAGGTTCTGTGTCATGCCTAGACGATATATATTTCATTAAATAAATGATTTGTTTTGTTTGTTTTGGGTTTAACGCCGTTTTTCAACAGTATTTCAGTTATATAACGGCGGGCAGTTAACCTAACCAGTGTTCCTGGATTCTGTACCAGTACAAACCTGTTCTCCGCAAGTAACTGCCAACTTCCCCACATGAATCAGAGGTGGAGGACTAATGATTTCAGACACAATGTCGTTTATCAAATAGTCACGGAGAACATACGCCCCGCCCGAGGATCGAACTCGCGACCCCGCGATCCGTAGACCAACGCTCTTACCTACTGAGCTAAGCGGGCGGGCTATTAAACAAAATGAATACTGTTTTGTGAGATAAATTACCCAGATAAATAAAAATAGCGCGTCTTACGTGAATCATATAGTTTGCCAAAAGACCAACATTTCAAGTTTGTCCAAGCATCCTCTGAAGAAGATTTGCTATCATTTATTATCGTGTTTGCTAAACAGCAAAGAAATGAATAATGTTCTGTTGCAAGTTCTAAATTATCATATATTAAAACGTACAAGGGCAAAAAGGTAAAGATTGTTTACTAGTTTGCATCCTAGGCACAGAGAAATCTGGATGAGAAATAAGCAGTTAATGCATAATGGCCTAAAATGTTTTCAATATTTAACAGATATAAATGACTGCAGTCCAGATCCATGTCTGAATGGTGGAACATGTATTGATCGTGTTGATGACTATACATGTAACTGTATTACTGGATATACAGGAAAACGCTGTGGAACAAGTAAGTATGAAAGGTCTGAGAATATTATTTGAAATTCATATATTAAACATACAAAGGTCAGAATCTTGGAAGTTATGTGTGATTCCTAGACCATATATATTTCATTCATCAATGAATAATATTTTGTGAGATAAAATCAGCAAATGGATAAAATTAGCACTTCATAATTAAATTGTTTAAACTGTTGCCTTCTAAAATCAAGTTTGCCTTCAGCTAGAAACATTCAGACTCTAAAACTACTAAATATGTCTCCCCCTCCCCGCTGTAGTTGGTAAGACATATTGTTTACCTTGTCCGTCCACTCCATTTCCAATCACAATCAATAACTGGAGAACCATTTGACCTATAACCTTAAAGGGTTTTGTAGTAGATGGTCCCCTAATGTTTTTTGGTTCACTCAATCAAAGGTCAAGGTCACATGGGCCTGAACATGGAAAATCGTTTCTGAGCAACTTGAACTTGGACATGCAGAATAGATGACCCTTATTGATATCTGGGGTTACTTGATGAAAGGTCAAGGTCACAGGGGCCTGAGCATTGAAAACCGTTTCGGATCAGTAACTTGAGAACTGTGACCAAGAATGTTGAAACTTCATGTGATGACTGGACATGCAGAGTAGAGATGACCAAATGACCCTTTTTGATTTTGGTTTCACTTTATAAAAGATCAAGAACAGAGAGGCCAGAACATGGAAAACAATTTCCAGTCAATAACTTGAGAATAAGTTGACTCAGAATGTTGAAACTTCATAGGATGATTGGACATGCAGAGTAGAGATGACCCCTTTTGATTTTGGTTTCACTTTATAAAAGATCAAGAACAGAGAGGCCAGAACATGGAAAACAATTTCCAGTCAATACCTTGAGAATAAGTTGACTCAGAATATTGAAACTTCATAGGATGATTGGACATACAGGGTAGATAACCCTATAGATTTTGGGATCACCTGATTACAGCTCAAGGCCACAGGGGCCAGAACATGGAAAACCAGTTCCAGCCAATAACTTGAGAATCAATTAACTCAGAATCTCAACACTTCTTAGGATGATTTGACATGAATAGTAGATGACCCTTATTAGTCCCCTACTGGTTGAAAACAAGTTTCGGGGACAATAGGAATGCGCTTTTCAGTCCGTCCGTCCGTCCTTCCGTCCATCCGCAATTTTGTGGCGGGTCCATAACTCTGTCATCCATGAAGGGATTTTAATATTACTTGGCACAAATGTTCCCCTTGATGAGGCAACAAATCCTGGACCCTCAGCTTAAAGGTCAAGGTCACAAGTGGAGGTCAAATGTCAACAGTGTTTTTTTCCTGTCCGCTCAGGAACTCTGTCATTCATCAAGGGATTTTAATATTGCTTGGCATATATGTTTCTCATGAAGAGATGATGTGTCATGCACAACATCCGAACCCTAGCTTAAAGGTCAAGATCACAGTCGGAGATCAAAGGTCAATGGGACATTATTCCTGTCCAGTGTATAACTTTGTCATGCCAAACATGATTTGAATATTACTTGGCACAAATGTTCATCACTATGAAGTGGAGTGTCATGCGCAAGAATTTTGTCCCAAGGTTAAAGGTCAAGGTCACATATAGAGGCCAAAAGTCAGATACAAGAATGACTTCGTCTGGAACATTTCTTCTTAATTCATGGATGGATTTTGATTAACTTGACATAAATGTTCACTACCATGAGACAGATTGTTGTGCGCAAGAACCAGGTCCCTAGGTCTAAGGTCAAGGTCGAGCACACGACTGGTACCTTAGGTGGTAGTAGGTGTGGCCTAGGACAATAGAAATCCCTTGTATTCAGTCCGTAACCACTTAATTCTTTTGTTCCTTAAGTGGTCATTCTATTGTTTCCAAACAATGGAACGACCACCTAATACATGAATCGTATGGGCTTCCGTGCGTGCGTGCGTGCGTGCGGGCGTCCGTCCGTCCAAAGTTCGTGACGCGCCTAGCTCAAAAAGTGTTTGATATAAATTGATGAAACCTTGCATGAGTCTTTATCGTGATATGAACTTGCGCACCTCCTATTTTTGATAATCGGCCAAACTATAGGCTTTCATACATACAAATTTTAATCCAAGTGTTTTGTTATAACACACATATATATATATATTGTTTATGCATGATTGGCAGATATCAGTTCATTATGTTATACAGCAGTAGAGAAAAGTAGTTGCCTTCCAGTAGGGTACTTTGTATTGCTTTGTATTGCATACTTCATTCACTGGTTTATTTTGGTATCACTTGTTCAAAGGTCAAGGTCGCAGGGGCCAGAACATTTTAAATCTATTTTTGGAGAATCATTAGACCTAGAATTTTCTATCAACTATCTTCTATTAGGTTGATAGGGCTTACCAAGAAGATGCACTGTATCGTTGGTTGACGTGTTTTCGATATTGACGTATTTTCGAGACTTTTCCTTTCAAGTTTACCTCGTCACCGCCGGAAGTGGAATAACGTCATACTTTGTTTACAAGTTTTGACAGTTCCTACTGCTAATCGATCGTGCTTGTTTTTTGACAGAATGCGCCAGAAAAACGTAAGTTTCTTTACTTCAAAATATATTTCTGGTAAAATTAAGTATTTTTCTAACATTTAATGTATGATATAAAAAAAGTTCAGTGTAAAAATTATTTTAGTTTTGCCAAAAATATTATTCCTGTGTTGGAAGGGTCCCTCTTCGTCTGCTTTGCAAGGTCACATGACTGTCATGTGACTTCCATGGTTTATTTATAAATACAGGGTGACTAAAAATTATTAGCACTTTATATTTTTTGTATGGAAATTTCACACATTTCATTTTAATGATAACCTGGCAACTGCTTTAATCAAGTGTTTTATATATTTATAGGCAAATCCAATGAGAGCATCAATGAAGTACAGACTGTACAGTCCTACAGCTATGACTTCAGCATACCAGGCTGTGAAAGAAACTATGATGCCCATCAAGACTGCTGCTCGCCAGTATGGTGTGCCTCAAACAACTCTACGAGATCGTGTACTGGGTAGAGTTGATCCTGAAACATTGTCATCTGGTCCTCAGGCGCTTTTTTCACAAGAAGAAGAGGCTGTGTTTGTAAACCATATAAAAGCTATGGCGGAACTGGGATATGAATATTCACGTAGTGAGGTTACAGGACAAGCTAGTAATTATGCGTTGTTCCTAGGGAAACGTGACAAGGATCATCCTCTTAGTGACAGGTTGTTCCGTGGATTTATTGACAGATGGCCAGAGATGAAGGTTTTGAAACCAAGAGCCCTTTCTAACTATAGAGCTCAGGCTGCCTCTAAGGAAACGGTCTCTTCCTACTTTGAAAATCTCAAGTCTGTACTAGAAGAGAATGGTTTGATTGATAGACCTGAACTTATTTATAACGTTGATGAGAAGGGAGTTCAGGCAGAGCACAGTCCTCGATATGTTGTTTCTGCCAGCAAGTCAACCCCAGCAATAACGTCATCACGCTCATCTACAACCACTATTCTAGCTTGTGGAAATGCTATTGGGTCTCAAATGCCACCCTATTTCATCTTCAAAGGGCAGAGAATGAGGGATGAACTTCTGCAAGGCTCATCTCCAGGTTCACAAGGCACAGTTACTGACAGCGGATGGTCAAATACAGCTGGTTTTTTTTGGAGTATCTGGACAGTCACTTTTTGAAATACATTCATAGGCCAAATAGTGAAACACCAGTTGTGCTGATTTACGATGGACACAAATCACACATTAACCTCCAAGTCATTAACTGGGCAAAAAAACATAATGTTATTCTCTTGGTACTACCTGCCCACACAAGCCACATTTTGCAGCCCTTAGATGTTGGGTGTTTCGGGCCACTTCAGAGGATCTACAATTCAGAATGTAAGAAGTTTATAAGAAACAACCCTGCTTCCACGGTACAACATTTGTTCGCTGGTGTGCCCTGCTTATGCTTCAGCTCTGTCTGTGGTTAACTTGAGGTCTTCGTTCCAACGATGTGGCATATATCCCTATGACCCAGCTGTGATTACAGATCTTCAGCTAGCTCCATCAAAGGCCTATACAGTTCCACACACTGGATCTTCTTCGTCCACTTCTCCTTTGCCAGGGTGCTCTGCAAATACAAATCAAACACAAGACAGAGTAGCAAATCAACCACAGGAATTTTTCAAGACAGCAGAGAATGTGATAGTCAAGAAGCAAGAAGTTGAACATAAGAGAAAAAATAATTCTGTTAGCCAAATTGTGTCTGGGAAGTCTATAACAGCATCAGAAGTTGAAAATAAAATCATTGAACACCGGAAAGAAATGAATTCCAAATATCCAAAATCTGACAAGAAAAGGTTTGCAAGTAACAATGGTAAACTTAAAGCAAGCACAAAACGCCAGAAGGTACCAGTTGTAATGAGCTCAGACTCTGAGGACTCTTTGGATGAAGTTTCAGACGGTGACAAATGTTGTGTTTGTAAATTGTTTTAACCAAAAGAACTGAAAAACTGTGTCTCCCTGGTGTTCACTAAATGGGCTCAATGTGATTTCCAGTCCTGCAACCACTGGACTCATCTGAAGTTTTGCTGCAAGGAGACTGTTGTGAGGACTCATGATACCTTCATTTGTCCATGCCACAGCACTGAAAATACTGAGGAATAATTTCAAACGATAAACAAAATATGCAGTTGTAACAACTTTAACTGCTTTCGTTTTACATGTTTTGCAGTTATATTTGTAGTTAAAATACTTTTGAACAGTAACTGTATATGGGGAGCTCTTCAATTTGGAGTCTCGAAAATACGTCAAAGTTAAACAAAATGGCGCCGATCTAGTTTGTTTTTGTTTGCAAGTATTTGAAGAACTTAAGCTTTATTATTGCGTACTGAAGAAAGTAATAAATGATAAATAAATCAAATTTAAGGTAAGGCAAACTTTTAACTACTTTTGTTGTGTTTTTCTGTGATAGTCGGCATTACGTCCTTACAGTATCGAACACCCGTCAATCAAGGATATAAGTTTTGGAATCGCAGGGATCTCAGCATGAAAAACCGTTTCATAACGTCACAATTTTGGTCCAATCGTAATGAAACTTGGTCAGAATGTTACTCTAAATAAAATCTTAGACGAGTTTGATATTGGGTTATCTGGGATCAAAAACTAGGCCATCAGGTCAATTCAAAGGAAAAGCTTGTTAACACTCTAGAGGTCACAATTTTAAACCAGACTTAATGAAACTTGGTCAGAATGTTACCCTCAATAAAATCCTGGACGAGTTTGATTTTGGATTATCTGGGGTCAAAAACTAGGTCACCAGGTCAAATCAAATGAAAAAGGTGGTTAACACTGTAGAGGGCACATTTATGACTGTATCTTCATGAATCTTGGTCAGAATGTTAATCTTGATGGTCTCAAGGTCCAGTTTGAATCTGGGTTATGTAGGATCAAAAACTAATATATTGTTGTAAAGGCTTGTACTCTGTATCTTCTACATGCATATACCAAGGCATGATTACCTCCCCTGTTTTTAATAAAAATGGATTTATCTCTGTAAGTATTTATAGGACTCATTTGAAATTTCATTATTGTCATTAGTTGGACAGAGACAACCAGGGTAGATAACTGTGGACAGATTTTATGTCAAATTACCTCCCTTCGTTTCAAATTAAAATGGGTGTATCTCAGTAACCAATGAAGATACTGATTCGAAATATTCATTTATGCCATCAGATGGACTTAGACAATCAGGGAAAATAACTTTTGACTGAATTTATGACAAATTACATCCCTTTATTTTATGTAAATGAATATTGGGTGGACGGATAGCTCAGTGGTTTGCACACTGGCCTTCCAATCCTGAGGTCGGGGTTCGATCCCCGGCAGCTACTCGGGAATTTTCAGAAACGCTTTTCAGTGTTTCCCATCCAGCTAGAGGTGTACTGGTCAGGAACCCAGGCAATCCTTGCATGTATCAGTGCTATACACTGGGCACGTTAAAGAACCAGGCTGTCTATTCGCAACGAGCTAGGCTAAGTTAGCCGAACAAGCCTGTATCTGATTTCTGATCTCTCTGTGGGGGCTTTGTCTCACTCTGTCCCTCTGGTCAGATCGCTCTGTGTCTGTACTAGTAGAGGATGATTTCGCGCCCTGTGTGGCTGCAGTTGCTGTAAAGCGCCTTTGAACGTGTTTATCATGAAAAGGGCGCTATATAAATCTGGTATAATAATAATACCTCAGCAGCATCTAATGAGATTGGTTTTAAATGTTATTTAAGTTTCCAGTGTAAGGGATAGTCATGCTAGTACAAAAATGCAGCATTTTAGCCTAGGACCCTCAAACTTAGTATGGAGATTGGCTATGACTAGTACGTGACCCATAGGTCAAAAGGGACTGTTACAAGAAAATATTTATCCTGATGATATTTAAAGTGTATGCCTATGTGATCTATGTCAAAACTTGATCTTATCATTAAGAGCAATGGTACTCAGGTGAGCGATAAAGGGCCATCATGGCCCTCTTGTTAGAGAGTGCTTCATATGATTATATAATATGTTGCAGTTACTCCCCATACATTGCTCGACTGCATGATATGTGAATAAGCATCAATACTATAATAAAGTAAATGTTCAAATTTTTATTATGCACACACTATACAATGGCGCCATGCGTAAGGATTAAAGTGTAAATTATACCTATAGTTTTGCTATTGTCCATTTTAGCACCTGCTATAATTTTTACAATTGGAAATTTGGTGAACTGGACTGTTTGCCATTGTTTATCATGCGTAATTAGCACATTTATTTAGGATATTTCCATCGTGAAACTAGACTAGTAACGACCAATATTAAAATCCCAAGGTTTGGTGACCGTGACTGATTTATGTTCACTATTTTTAACACGAAATACCCAATTCGTGTAGCTCTTGAACATAATCTTGAATAAATAATAAGTCTACTATCGTCTAGAATTTGATAAATGTTAATGATGAAATATATTTTCTTTTATCGTATCTGTGAATTAACAAACTAAATATCATAGAAATGAAATAATTTGTGTTTATTCATGTTAATGAAAGCGCGTGAAAGTGCCGACGTTACTCTGACGTCATTTGCGATTCTCCTGTTTATTTCCTGTTTTCAATAGTTTTTAGCTCGGCTATTCAAAGAATAAAAGTGTTATTCGACTCAACCGTGCGTCGGCGTCCGCATCCGCGTCAGCCTCCCGATTTAGCTAAATTTTTGTATGTTAGCTGGTATCTCAGTAACCACTTGTGGTAATGGATTGAAACTTCACACACTTATTCACGGTGATAAACTGACTTACATTGCACCCGCCCATTTAGCTCAGTAGGTAGAGCGTCGGTCTACCGATCGCAGGGTCGAGAGTTCGATCCTCGAGCTGGGCGTATGTTCTCCGTGACTATTTGATAAACGACATTGTGTCTGAAATCATTTGTCCTCCATCTCTGATTCATGTGGGGAAGTTGGCAGTTACTTGCGGAGAACAGGTTTGTACTGGTACAGAATCCAGGAACACTGGTTAGGTTAATTGAAATACTGTTGAAAAACGGCGTTAAACCGAAAACAAACAAACAAACAAAGACTTAAATTGCTCAGGTGCCATAACTCTATTTTGCTTTTCTACAAAGTTATACCCCTTTTTCGACCTAGAAATTTTTGTTTAGCTTTTGTATGCAAGCTGGTATCTCAGTATACACTAATGGGAATGGATTGCTCACCGTCTGGCGTCCGTCGCCCGTCGTCCGTAAATTTTAAACGACATCTCCTCATAAACCGCTAGGCCAATTTCATCCAAACTTCACAGGAATTTTTCTTGGGTGAAGCTCTACAAAATTTTTCAAAGAATTGAATTCCATGCAGAACTCTGGTTGCCATGGCAATCGAAAGGAAATTTTTTAAAAATCTTCTTCTCAAAAACCAGAAACCCTAGAGCTTAGATATTTGGTGGGAAGCATTTCCTAATAGACCTCTACCAAGTTTGTTCAAATCATGACCCGGGGTCTAAATTGACCCCGCCCCAGGGGTCACTTGATTTTACATAGGAAAATCTTAAAAAATCTTCTTCTCAAAACCCAGAAGCCCTAGAGCTTAGATAGTTGACATGTAGCATTGCCTAGTGGACCTCTACCAAATTTGTTCAAAACATGATCTCCGGGATCAAATTGACCCCGCCCCATTGGGTTACTTGATTGTACATAGAAAAATCTTCAAAATTTTCTAAAAATAAACCAGAAGGCCTAGAGATTTGATATTTGACATGTAGCATTGCCTAGTAGACCTCTACAAAATTTGTTCAAATCTTCATCCACCAGGGTCAAATTGACCCAGCCCTAGGGATTACTTGATTGTACATAGGGAAATCTTCATAAAATTTCTAAAAATAAACCAGAAGGCCTAGATCTTAGATATTTGACATGTAGTATTACTCACCACAACTGACAGAAACTTCATGCATGTCTTGCTGACTTAATACAAACGGAATGGCATAGGTCCCCCACTCCCCCACCCAACCTTATTTTAGTGGAAGAGAGTTGGGGCACTTAGAGTTGCCCTTGTCCATCAGAATATGTGTTGTGCATATCTGAAGAAGTATTTGGCCCAGAGTCATCAAGCCTCATAGGATTGTCATCCCGCATGTGGAGTTGTGCAGTGTAAAATTACCGGTAATAAAAAATATGCATATAAAGGGCCTAAAAGTTTTTGATGTATATATCTCAAAACTTTCGGCCTAGGATTATAAAACATTTTCGGAATGTTATTTAGCACTTTAAGATGTGCACCTAAAATTTTGTTTAAGATTCACTAAGCCAGTGTAGAGTTATGGCTCTTGATTTAATCAATGCATGCATTAAGGTCATACAAGTTTTTTTTCATTGCATGTATCTCAAAAATCATTTGACTTTGAGAATAGATTAAGCATGTGAAGTTGTGCATTTGGTGTTCTGTTTGGAATTTTACTCCGTCAGACCAGAGTTATGGTCCTTGGGTAAATGAAAAGAATAATCAAGTGCCGAAAAAATTGTGTTGCTTATATCTTAAAAACATTTTGATCCGCAGTCCTGAAACAATGTTGGATTATTATTCAGTTTTTTATTTCTCTCTGCAAGACCCGAGTATGGCCCTTGACGTAGGTAAAAATATGCATTAAGGGCTTAACAATTGTGTTCCATGTATATCTCAAAACATATTCTACCTAGAGCCACAAAGCTTGTGAGGATTGTCATTATGCTCACGGCATAAAATGGGGAGGGGGGGGGAGGGGGTGCATATAGTGTTACCCCTGCCCATGTGCGTGTCTTTTTGTGTGTTTGTGTGTGTGTTCGGGAAAGGGTGGTGTTCATGTCTAGGCCATCACTTTGACATGCATGGTCCGATTTCAGAATAATTTGACACAAATAATAAGCATGGATAGACGATGTGTCTTACGCAAAACCATTTCACTAGCTCAAAGGTCAAGGTAACAGTTCTGGGTTGAACTTAGACAATTTTCACTACATGATTTTATATACTGATAATGTGGTCTTCGTGTCCGGTCCATAACTTTGACATGCATTGTCCGATTTCAAAATAATTTGACACAAATGATAAGCATGGATAGACGATGTGTCATGCACCAATTTTCACTACATTTTACAGATTACTAAATGTTTTGGTTTACCAACAATATTTTTTTTATTAATAAATAGGGCCAAGGGTCCTTCTTTTAGTTTGTGAGCAGTACCATGCCTGTAACCTTTCTCATGTTGCGGGGGCATCCGTGTCTGTGACACATTGCTAGTTTATCATGTGAATTTGTACGCCTTGTGCTCTGTTGGTCATTTCATTGTGTCAGACCAGAGTTATGGCCCTTGATTTAGCGAAACATTGGCATAAGATGCTTAATAGTTTGTGTTGCATATATCCTAAAAATTATTTCACACAGTCACGAAACCATGTACAGTGACAGGAAATGGGGGCACCAATGTCCTACGGACACATCTGATTTCAACAAAATTTTGTTAGTAATTGTCAGCACATTACTGAAAATGAGTGTTTAAATATAACATTTAAGATAAAGTCTAATACCAATGAAAGTATTAATATATTTGTCAATTTTACATGCCAATTTTTGAAAAAAAAATATGCTCGTATGTCAAGGTCAATATTGAAATTTAAGTAAAAATAGGTTTTGTTTCTTAGCTCCTAACTGCCTTGAAGCATTTTTAGCTCACCTGACCCAAAGGCTCAGGGTGACCTATTCTGATCACGCACCGTCCGACGTCCGTCGTCCGTAAACTTTTACTTTAAACGACATATCCTCATAAACCGCTAGGCCAATTTCATCCAAACTTCACAGGAATGTTTCTTGGGTGAAGCTCTAAAAAGTTGTTCAAAGAAATGAATTCCATGCAGAACTCTGGTTGCCATGGCAACCGAAAGGAAAAACTTTAAAAATCTTCTTCTCAAAAACCAGAAACCCTAGAGCTTAGATATTTGGTGTGAAGCATTGCCTAGTTGACTTCTACTAAATTTGTTCAAATCATGACCCCGGGATTAAAATTGACCCCACCCCAGGGGTCACTTGATTTTACATAGGAACATATTAAAAAATCTTTTTTCTCAAAACCCAGAAGCCCTAGAGCTTAGATATTTGACAGGTAGCATTGCCTAGTAGACTTCTACTAAGGTTGTTCAAATCATGTTCCCGGGTCAAATTGACCCCGCCCCAGGGGTCACTTGATTTTACATAGATTTCTATAGGAAAATCATCATTTTTAAGAAAAAACAAACAGAAGGCTTAGAGCTTAGATATTTGACATGTAGCATTACCTAGTAGACCTCTACAACATTTGTTCAAATCATGACCTCCGGGGTCAAAATTGACCCCGCCCCAGGGGTCACTTTATTTTACATAGGTAAATCTTCAAAAAAATTCTTAAAATAAACCAGAAGGCCTAGAACTTAGATATTTCACATGTAGCATTGCCTGGTAGACTTCTACAAAATTTATTCAAATTATGACCTTGGGATCAAATTGACCCCGCCTCAGGGGTCACTTGATTTTTACATAGGAAAATCTTCAAAAAGTTTCTAAAAATAAACCAGAAGGCCTAGATCTTAGATATTTGACGTGTAGTATTGCCTAGTAGACTTCTACAAAATTTATTCAAATAATGACCCCCGGGATCAAATTGAGCCCGCCGCATGGGGTTACTTGATTGTACATAGAAAAATCTTCAAAAGTTTCTAAAAATAAACCAGAAGGCCTAGAGCTTAGATATTTGACATGTAGCATTGCCTAGTAGACCTCTACAAAATTTGTTCAAATCTTGACCCCCGAGGGTCAAATTGACCCAGCCCCAGGGGTTACTTGATTGTACATAGGGAAATCTTCATAAATTTGCTAAAAATAAACCAGAAAGCCTAGATCTTAGATATTTGATGTGTAACATTGCCTAGTAGACTTCTACAAACTTTGTTCAAATCATGACCCCCTGGGTCAAAATTGGCCCAGCCCCAGGTGTTACTTGATTGTACATCGGAAAATCTTCTGAAAAATTTCTAAAAAATCATCAAATTAACATTTGAAACATGTAGCTCATATTACTCAAGTGAGCGATCCAGGGTCATCACGACCCTCTTGTTAGTCCTAACACTATTACCAACAAACACAAAAGTTGAAGACTAACAAAGTTTGATACTTCTGTATTGCCACTGCAATACTCAGTCACTTGTTTGTGTCTGCCTCATAAATATACCATTCATTAAAGGATTTTGATATTTCTTGGCACAAATGCTCCTTACATTGAGGTTGTATGTCGTGTGTGACTCCAAGACAAGGTCAAATGTCAGGTTCACTCTTGTAGGTAAAATGTGAACAGGATGTGTTTCTTGTCTGCTGAATAAGTGTGCCATCCATCAAGAAACTTCAAAATTACTTCAAATAACCCCCATAATGAGTTGACTTCACCTGGGCAACTCACAGAACCCTAGCTGAAAGATCAAGTAACACTCGGAGCTGTAAGTTAACAGGTTCTGTTTTTGTGTCCAGTCTGTATCTCTTTTATTCAAGAAGAAATGTTTAAATTAATATTACATGGCACAAATGCACCCAGTAATCAAACAATAGGTCAAGGTCACTCTTGGTGGTCTAATGATAACTGGGTATGTTTAATGGTCGATATCGGTCAGTTAATTCCCCTTATTAAACAGGTGCGCCTATAGGTGGCGCTACATGCAAATAGGTCCTAGAAAAGTTTGTTTACATATTTACATCGTGATTCAGTCGCTATCACTTCAAAATATTAGTAGATTTGGAAAGTTTCCAACAATGTCATCAAAATTTAGCTGTTTATCACTTGAGCAATTGTGGAAAGAGCTTTATTTATATTTATTGATATTCTATGCTTTGAAAAATATGAGATTAGCTGTAAGGACTGTTTTAAAGTGCATTTTCTGTGAGTCAGTTTATTTATGAACTGTGTGATTGATATATTTGTTAATTACGACAATAAATGCTTTTATATAGCTATTTAGTATTTTTTCAATATTAAAATGCCCTCCTTGGAAAATCCTTTTATCGTTGCGCAAGTATTCAGACTATATTCTTTAAATAAGGATCAGTAAATATTCCTTAAGTTACAACTTAATCGGAAAGATCTGCATACACAGCCTAATGCAATGAGGTCTTGAATGATATAGAAATTATAATAATAATTACTGTAAAATGTTAGAATATATGCCCTTGTGTTAAGATGCCCCTTTTTCATCAGCCCATTTAATTATTACAGCTGTATTCTGATATATTTTATGAAATATCATCCATGAGGCATAAATGATCTCTACTGACAAGTTGACATACCTCGTGCTTTGTTTAATTTTATGGTGCTGCCTCTTAAATTTTCAGTCAATTCAAATTCACAGCAACTTGCCCACATAAATTGAAATACAAATTTCCAATAAAATGGTCTTTGATTTAATCTCTTAAATTAATTATTCACTTTGGGTTTGACACAGTACTTTATGGGGACGTTGTCATTGGCATATATTTGTCGGGCTTAAAGCATCGCTTCTTGAGATAACACCCCAACAATAAGTTGAAATATTGTTAATCAACAAAAATACTGACAATTTTTACACGCTTATTTCTTGACTATAGAAAACAAACTAGAAATATAACAAGAATGTCAAAATATAAATCTTTATATTTAATAAAAACACCCGGAGGATTTTTAATACACAGACCACAAATTTGTAGAGCTTTAAAAATAAAAATCAATTCGAGACCTATTAGACATTATTTCAAATTGTTAAAAGTATTGTTTTATCCAATGACAAGCGAGGGATTTTCAAAAAAGTAACCAAATTATTTCCATATTATTTCATAACTGTTCAAAATTAATGAGTATTCATTGTTCCGCCTATATACTATATATTTCCCGCATTCAAGGAGGCGGAGCGATTACAAAAACAGGGACTGCATACAAGAAATAATGTTTCTATGTAATAAACGAACCAAATATATAAATATCAAATTGTGATTTTAGCTTCATTTTAATGCAAGCTGTACTTTGTAGTTCAAGTTTGACCTTTCTGCACCTTTCAGTCTCAATCAATTACCTTACTGGTCTAAATATAAACGAGGGTGCACTTACTTTGTCTCGTTTTATTTATACATGTAGTTACTTAAATCGTACTGTTAGATCATTATAAGTTAAACCTGCATATTATATTTTCATTGAATAAGAATATGATACTTTGTTCTACAAACTACAAACAAAATAAGTGAGCCGTCTGCTATGGATCAACCCCCGTTTTGCTAAAGGTTGGCACTAAAATGACCTTGTATCAAATTGTAGTAAACATGTACTTCTCCACCATCAGTGAAGATAAGACTAGCCAGTGAACTCCAAAGACTGAAGAAGGCATGGTTTAATTTACTTCAGAGAGAGCTTTTTGTTTCTTTAACCTGTCAGTAAAATGAAATGGGGTGTTTTAACTATAAGTTGGTTATAGATACACTTATCTAACCTCTAATGCATTAAATTTTGCCCTCACTATGCTATGCTAAGCTTCGTTTCGGCAAACTTAATTGCATTAGAAGTTCAATAAATGATCTATAACCTATACTTATTATACACATTACATTAACATCAGACTGTCCAATATTTAACACCAACGTGGGAGCAGGAAGTGTTAAGTCTACTTCAAGGACATATTCTTGAAACCCCTAGAGTTAACAGGACACATGGCATGCACATTGTTATGATAACAATTAGTATGCATCCAGTGGATAGGAAATTTTATGCAATGTAATCATTGTCTATTTGAAACAATGGTAAATTTTAGCAATATATTCAACTAGCTAAATTTAATAGCTAGCCCCACTTTGCTCAAAACTTAAATGGAAATGTGACTCGCTTAAAATAAATGCTACAACAATATTTCAGTTATATATTACTGGCCAGCATTTTGAAATGATGAAAACTCTACAAGGCTTTAAATTTTATGTTACAAACAGAAGAAACAGTTATCAAATAGATGATATGAATAAATTACATAATTATATCTTTTTAAATAACTCAATCACTTTTTAATTCAGATGTCAAACGCATGAAAGGTGGACAAAAGAGTTTTAACATAATGATAAAAGCCGAGAGTACACCGCATGATAGGACATATTCGCCCATAGCGACACCTGTTAAATCATTTTGGGAAGATAACTTGCCAAATGCTGCAGTAAACCTGCAATCGGTCAAGGGATTTTAATGTTTCACAAAATGAGCCGACATGTCATGTCATTTGCAAACATAATGATAAACTCTGCTTATCAGTCAGAGATTTAAAAGACCTAAGTAAAAATGTAACAGTTTTTCCGTACATTGTCAGGCATACAGACTTAAAATTAAAACAGTTTGCATTGTTAGATGTTTTAAGTGTAGCAAAATTTTGACAGATATCAAATGATTAGGGTATGCTGCAGTTTAGATAATTTGTCTCATTTAGGTGGGTGCCTCTGTTTTGCATAGTAATACTTTATTCACATTATTTTGTGGGCATAATGTTAAATGGTAAAGATCAGTTAAGAGATCTGGAAGCATTTCCTAAATATGTATAATTATGATTTACTTCGTAAATATAATAAAAAGAAACAAATTTTTGAAGAGTTTGGTACACAATTTCATAAAGTGTTACTTGCTTCTTGACGTAGAAGATATATTTTACCTTAAAAGACAAAGATTCACTTAAAATTATTTATTCTCATACTATTCCTACTAAATACATTTAAAATAAGCCATAACAATTGATTACATTTAAATGATTAAGCCCGACACTTAAAAGTAGACTTTCCTATAGGAAAACATGACCATCTACAGTTTTAATCTCAGCTAAGGTCCCAGGTTGCATTAGACAACCAAATATTGCATATTTTTGTGAAAATATACAGAGCTATGCTATTAAACAAATGCCCAAGTTTTATGTTATTTATATTGCTTTATTTCTGAAGAAAACCATAACACATTTTTTACAGATATAGATGACTGTGCTTCCAACCCTTGCCTTAATGGAGGATTATGTACAGACGGAGTAAATGATTTTACTTGTGCTTGTAGAACTGGATTCTCCTCTAAAAGATGTAATAGTAAGTAGTATTTGCTATTTATTAAGCAGTAATGTGGTAAATTTCTTTTTATAAAAACAGGATGCCTAATTATGCTTTTTACAAAACGTTATGCTTATGTGTTTCAGAAGCATTTTGGATCAATTACACTAGTATCAAAATACCATAATTGGTTGTCTTTATGTTAATAAATTCCATGCTTTAATTATTTTTTTTGTAAATTTAAATCATGTAAAAAGTACCAGCTATCTTAATTTAACCTAATATAATTAGATTAGGTTAGTTTTGATAGGATGTTAATTTGAGTTTCCGAACTGTCTTCCCATTATTACTAAGACTTAATAATTTAAGATGATTATTGTCAAACAAATAGCGGCAGCACTAGGAGCATCATGTTCAGTTCAAGGTACATCATGTGAGGACACAAATTCTGAGTGTGGTAGTGGAACAAAGTGTGTTTGTAAAAATTCACATTATGATAATGACGGCACAAACAACATTGGTGGGACATGCATGCCAAGTAAGTGACAAAATAAATAATCGACTTATCATTGCTCCTGATGTAAGAAAGCTATAAATGGACAGAGAAATGTTTAAGAGCTGATTGTATACCTGGTAACTTTCAATATGAGTTAGACATGAGTGATGAACAATTTAATCAAAGAACAGTGTTACCTACAGTCAAACAAATATTTTCTTTAAAGTGACAAGAAGATTTATATCAGTTGAAAAAGTCGTCGATTACAGGTTACTTTTTCAATGTTTTAAGATTACTTGTATAGAAAAAAAATATAGTCATTCATTTATATTTCAGAGGTAGTCGTTGGTGGAATATGTCTCAGTCCAACTACAACATGTGCTGACAGCGTAGCTACATGTGAACCTGTTGGTGGTAATTACAGATGCTTATGTCCAAGTACACACTATGACAATAATGGAGTCAGCGTTTATGGTGGAAACTGTGAGAGAAGTAAATACATCATTTCATTTTCACATTTGTTACACTGCAGACTAGTAACTATACTCCATCATATGTACTTATTTACAGAATCTTTTATGTATAATTGAATCTTTTACTAGTGGATCAAGAACAGTGTGTATTGAATTACAGAGAAAAGGCTTGGAGAAGTATGTCCTCTTACTAGTTCAATAGGAGAAAGAGTTACTTGTGTTGACTCCAATGCTAGATGTCTTTACAGCGGAGGATCTTATAAATGTCGGTGTGCAGATACTCACTATGACAGTGATGGTACAAGTACTATTGGTGGAACTTGTGTATCAAGTGAGTTGCATTGCATTTATAAGAAGATCATTGTGCTTAACAAGAATCCCTTTACAGTAACTATGATTTGGAAATGTTATTGGTAGGCAAACAGTACTTGCTCACTGTTCTGTACTTTAGTATTTACTTAACATTGTCTGCTTTAGAGCTTGTATGGATACTTATGAACAAAGTTGATATGCATATTTCTCGTATAATTTTTTTTTTCACAGTCACTTTAATCAATAGGTTACTTTTCAAGTTGTTTCATTAAAGGGAATTTCTACAGTTTTTTATGCGCATCTTTCTGCGCAGCCGACTCTTTCTACGGAAAATTGAAGTGTACTCTACATTTGTGGAAATATGTGACAGACAATCTTAACTATGAGATATATTGAATAAAATAACATTGTAATAAGTTCTATCTGTAATCAAATGTTGATATACTGGTTTATGTTGTATTGACATGTATCATGTCTGACATGTATCATGCAACTTGCCATTTGTTGCTTTGTTTTGACAGCGCATTTTAGTACAAAGACAGTATTGTTCATATAATGTTAGACAATTAAATTTGTATTGATAAGATAATATCTCCTTTCAGATCATTGAGCTTTCAATTATAGAAACGATTAAGGATTTGTTTTAACTTTATTTTTAACGTCTAGCAGATATAATCAATTTGGTCAGGTTCGCGCCATTTTTCGTCCGAACAGGTGTTGTATTCAAGTGGTCTTAACATAAAATCTAGCCAGGTGGCCCATACATTTTTGGCCATTTTTATGTTCACAATACAATTATCTGTACACAATGAAAACAGATTTTTCAAAATATAAAAACTATTCTTTACTATGAGTATTTTTCATTGATAAAAGTTCATAAAAGTGAATATGAAACAAGGATTTTTCTTCATTTGTTCCCATTATTGTAATGATATAGTATTTTGGGCTGAGTTTTGGCTCCTTGATATAGAATTTTTCAGGCTATATTGTACTTTTATTATACTATTTCTGCGATTATGATATAACGTTTTATGAATTAGTAGCGATAACAGTTAAGCATTTATCACCCGTTTTCATCTAATCTGTGATCATTTTGAAGGACAGATCGAAACCAAACAACATAATATCAGAATCGATTTGATTGAGTCTGTTCATGAGAGAAAATGGAATGTAGAATACCCCTCACGCCCTCTAGCAGCGGCGTTAGTGGAATTCTATTAAATGCACAACTGAATAATGGACAAAAAAATATAACAACTTAAGGTCTTAGCACGGTGAAACATTTTACTGCCACCATTCGTACCTGGGCCATACGTTTCTGTGTCTCCTGCAGTTTCTGTTTTAGCTCACCTGAGCAATGTTCAGGTGAGTTATTGTGACCGCTCGATTTTCGGCGTCCATCGCCTGTCTATCGTCTGTTAACATTTGGCTGGTGTATGCGATAGAGGCTGTATTTTTCAATTGATCTTTATGCAATTTTGGCCAAAATGATTGCGTTGATAAGATCTAGGTCGAGTTTGAATATGAGTTATCTGGGGTCAAAAAGTAAGTCTCTAAGTCAAATCAAAGAAAAACATTATATATGCGATAGAGGCTGTATTTTTCAATTGATCTTCATGAAATTTAGTCAAAATTATTGCCTTGATTAAAGCTAGTTAAGATTGAATATGAGGTATCTGGAATTAAAAACTAGGTCACTAGGTCAAATAAAAGAAAAACATTGTGTATGCGATAGAAGCTGTATTTTGCAATTGATCTTCATGAAATTTGGTCAGAATGATTGACTTGATAAAGTCTAGGTCGAGTTTAAATATTGGTCATCTGAGGTTAAAAAGTAGGTCACTAGGTCAAATCAAAGAAAGTCATTGTGTATGCAATAGAGGTTGTATTTTTAAAATGATCTTCATGGAATTTGGTCAGAATGAATGCCTAGATGAAATCTAGGTCAAGTTTGTTTATTGGTTATCTGGGGTCAAAAACTAGGTTACTAGGTCATATCAAAGAAAATACTTGTTTAAACCCAAGAGACCACATTTTTGGTCCAATCCTAATGAAAATTGGCCAGAATATTTGTTTTAATAAAATCACATCGTCAAGTTATGTACACGATCGAGTTCACTAAGCTAGTCTAGAGGACTGGTCATTTGTATAATCAAAAATATGCATGTAGGGCCTACCACGTTGTGTTGTATGTATATCAAAAGGTATTTAACCTAGGGTAATGAAACATTGTAGGAACGTTATTCAGCATAATAAGGAGAGCAACTTGGGTAGCTGTGTGAAGTTGGCTAATTTAAAACTAAACAAACGACATACGACATTCAAAAATATTGAATGTCGTCCATTGCGCGACATACGACATTCGAAAATTTTGAATGTCGTCCAGGCGCGACATACGACATACGACATTTGAACTTTGACCAAAAAATTTGAATGTCGTTCAGTGCACAACATACGACATTCGAAAATTTTGATTGTCTTTCATTGCGCGACATACGACATACGACATTTGAAAATTTTGAATGTCGTTCAGTGCGCGACATACGACATTCGAAAATTTGACTGTCGTTCATTGCGCGACATACGACATTCGAAAATTTCGAATGTCTTCCATTGCGCGACATACGACATATGACATTCGAACTTTGACCAAAAAATTTGAATGTCGTTCAGTGCACGACATAGGACATACGACATTCGAAAAAAGTTGAATTTCGTACAAAAAACGTCATTGGACATACGGCATTCGAACTTTGACAAAAAAAATTGAATGTCGTTCAGTGCGCGACATACAACATACGACATTTGAAAATTTTGAATGTCGTCCATTGAGCGACATACGACATACAACATTCGAACTTTGACAAAACAATTTGAATGTCGTTCAGTGCGCGACATACAACATTCAAGAATTTTGAATGTCGTCCATTGAGCGACATACGACATACGACATTCAAACTTTGACCGAAAAATTTGAATGTCGTTCAGTGCACGACATACGACATTTGAAAAATGTTGAATGTCGTGCAAAAAACGACATTGGACATACGACATTCGAATTTAGACAAAAAAAATTCGAATGTCGTATGTCACGCAATGGACGACATTCAAAATTTTCGAATGTCGTATGTCGTATGTCTTTTGTTTAGCCAACTTCACACAGCTGCTTGGGTATTGTCTGATGTTTCAGTCAGCCGGATCAGAGTTATGGACTTCGACTTAGTCAATATTATTCTTCCAAGGTCTTAAAGTTGGCATCGCATATATATCTTAAAGGTATTTTACCTAGAGTCATGAAACCACTTAGGACTGTTAATTAGCGTTTGAAGTTAACACCCGCCATGGGTTTTGTTCAGGAATTTAGTCGGTCAGACCAGACTTATTGACCCTGACCTATTCGAAAATATGCATTAAGGACTTAAACGCTTTTGCCACATGTATTTGACCTAGGATAAAGAAATATAATTGGAATGCTATTCAGCATGTAAAGTTTGCCCTTCCCCAACCTTATTACTCTCAGCACCCCACAAAACCATTTAATTCTTCAAGTTTCTTTTGTATTTTTAGATAATAATTTCAGTACACTTGCTTCCCCCTCCCAATACCAACCCAGTCATAGGTAATATAATAATTCAGTAGTCACTGGAATTGTGCAGTGATCACACTGTCTGTCATTCCATCTGAATTTTGTGGCCTTTCCATATCTTTTTAACTCCTTGAAGGATAGTTTTATAGGCTGGAATGTTGTCATCCAATCAAGGCAACATGGAAGATC
>NW_026463506.1:0-18341 GCF_021730395.1 Mercenaria mercenaria
TTGTAATTATGATGATGGGTTTCTAACATTTCTAAAGCCTGTTGGTTAGTTTCAGCAGTAGGGGACCAACTTTTGCTATACTCAAATGGGGTCTCACTGTTCCCTGATTACTGTCTTGAGTTTTTCTATTTGCCCCCCACGTTTCCAGCAAGTTTTGCATCAGGGCAACTCCTAGGCCCTTCCCTTCTCTTAAACTAGTGGGGCTTCCAGGTTAGCAGTTTGAAAAGGGTCACTCCGGGGTTTTTTTCCTCTCTGCTTCAATCAGCAAAATATTTCCCACTTGTTTTTACCCGCCCCTCTGCTTGACCGGGGGGAATAGTGTGGTGGACGATTTCTCTGTATTGATCGAACACACCAATCTTCACCCCAATAAAGTTGTTGAGGCTTCTTGCTCCTGTTTTTGGGCCCCGAGGGGCATTTTCTTCCTTACCCCAAACCCAGATCGTCAGCGTAGGAGCAGCCTTAACCCTTTCGGTAGATCAGACACCAATCATTGATAAAAAGCAAGAAGAGGTAGGGATAAACTTCGCCTTTGTGGGCCCCATGACGCAACAGGAACTTTCCTTCTGCGGGCAGGGTTTCTAAACTGACACTTGCTCCCTGTTATGGGGGATGATTTTATCCAGCTCACATGTGCCCCTCCACTCCATCCTCACACTTGACGAGGATCCATTAGTCCAGAATTTGTCAAACCCCCTCTGCAAATAAATCCATGCGTAACAGGACTTTCTCCCTTTTGGGAAGGCGCCCCTTTTTGCGATAGATAATGTCGGGTCCATTGAGCGGAATTGTTTGAACCATTTGTTGCGTTGCGAAAGGGTTTTTTTGTCTCCATGTACCATTTCAGGCGTGCATTCAAAAACCTCTCCTGGGTTTTTCCAACCAAAGCTGGTTAACTGATTGGGGGGAGCTTGCAGCCTTCTTTGGATCATTCCCTTTTTTGGGGAAAGGGGGATCATGACTGCTCTTCTCATATCTTAACGCAGTCCTTGTGCCCACTGTAGTTGTAAATTGCCGGGAGTTTGAAAATTCTTCGGACAAGATGGTCACATTTCATTTGTCCCCCATCTGGCCAGGAGACTTCTTTGTCTTCAACGCCTAAGAGCTTCTGTAGCTCATGCTTTAAGACCCGTTTCATGCTTCTGGTGCACTTCGCTTCGCCTTTCTTTTTTTTTTTCTTCGGGCTTCCCTTGCCGTTCCTGTTGATGGGGATGTTGGAAACATTTTTGTGTTACTGAGCATCAGCAGCCAATTGCCACACATCTTGGAGACTGTATTGTAGACTTTCATTTTGGTAGCAGAGACTGAACGTAGGGTAGGTCTAAGGAAAACTTTTTTGCGTATATGCTACAAAAAATTTCACAGATCATGAAAATTATGCCCCAGATTTACCGCGCTTTTTGCTCGTCAATTGAAAAAATTTTAATTAATAACCCCAAAGGGCTTAAAAAACTCGATTTGTGCAATCTCCCGAAAGAGGATTTGTAAGGGTCGCCTGGAATGATCGGGGTCATCCCCTCTTTTGGGCAAATGGTTCAAGACTACTTACTACAAGTAAAAGGATTTTTCTTGCATAGTTTAACTTTGAAAAATAAAATTCAATGAATTCGGATCACCCCCCCCCGTTATCGTCATATATACTTTATCATCTTTAATCGATCATTTCCTTTTGAGGGTAAAGGTTATATTTTTTTTTTTTACTGACAAAAAAAGTGTTCGATTCAAAATACAGGAACTTTATGTTTGAATTTATAACTTGGTATTCTGGCAAAATTTTTAAAAATTATAAGATCTATTACGATTTTTTTTAGATCGGGGCGAGGCATTGTGGAAATTTACTCGATTTACAACATAGCAGTGGGTTTTTGAAACAGGGGACTCCTTGCTCATTCTTTATTCGTGGGGGACTTAAAGCTGTTTTAAATAAAAGAATGGATCTGGTTTAGCAATCATAGACTCACATTAATTTTATACTCATGCAAGACAGGCATTGTTAGTTTAAGCCAAGAAAACTGCAAAACAATCAGATACTTTAAAAACCTTTTGTGGTATGTGGGGCATTCAGTTTTAACACAAAAAAAGAAAAAAAGGGGTATTTCGCAAAAGGGTCTTTTGAAAAAAAATAAAACAATTTTTTATGAAGGTGTGAGATTAAAACCCGTTAACCATTTTAACTACTTCTAAGGCGTTGTATTAGTCACTCAGGTTCTTTTAACTTAATCCAAATGCTTGTAGGTAATGACTCGATGCATGAAATTTTTGAATAATATTAAACTTTTGTTTTTTTTTTGGGAGAACTTATTTTACAGTTTACTTTATATAGTCTTTTGATTCTTTGTTACTCGTATTGAACTGCCCCCCGGGAAGTCTGGGGTATGATTAAAAAAGGGAAAAGGGAAAGAGTAATCTCTTTTTGTAAAAGTAGCATATTTAAAATCTCTGCGAGAATGCAGGTGTGTATGGGGGGGGAATGGGGAAGATTTCCTCGAATTAATATATTAAAAGCATATTGAAAACTTTAAAATTTTTATATACTATAATTTTTTAATTTTCTTAAGATTTTGGATAAAGTAAAAAAAAATTTGGGCATCAAATTTAAACATTTTTAGCTGAAGAATTTGTTTTTGTATGGGGTAAACCCCTTTTCAGTGAACCCCAATCCTTCATTGGGAATTTAAAAAAAGACTTGTTTACATTTTTTTTTCAAATTGGCGTGAATTGTTAATTCTAATCAAAGGAGATATATAGACATTAGAAAGGGAAAATAGACCAAAAATTTTTATCAAATCAGACATGTTTTTAAAATGTTGGAACTATTAACTCGAAAATGAAAATCTTAAATAAATTTTTGTAGTTTCATTGAAAAGGGTTGAAAATGAGACAGATATCTTTATGAAGAAATGTTCAGTATTCTTATTTTATTTTCACTGTTGTTTCCATACAGGGGGTAAAAGTATATTAGCTCACCTCGTTTGGCAGATTAAATAGATTATTATATTTATTGACAAATTTTTTTAAACCTGTTTTATGTTTTGCTTGCAATTTAACATTATGTAATTTAAACGTATTTATTGTGCAAAATTTTTGCATTTTAACATTGTTTTAATACTTTAAATTTTAATAAGAATAAGAGCCATTCTGGCTCATTTCTGAACTTTGTTTTTTGTCCTAGTTTAGCATGTTATCTAATCGATATCCAGTACCTTTTTTTTTACAAAAGAATGCCCTTGTGACAGGTGGACGAGCTGGGGGCAGCAACTATCTGAACAACTAAAAACTCATTTTCTATTTTAAAATTTATTTAAGAAAATGATTTTCTACAATGAAAGGGGGAAAAAAGAAATCTTTTTAGAAAAAAAAAAAAAAAAAAACGAAAAATGAAAAATCAGCCATTACTGTTTTTTTAGAAGATGTACGTCCCCCATAAATACATTTCATTTTGTTGTAACGTATCACAGGGGTTTCCCTTTTTTTTCAAACTTAAATACACAAGAACATACCTTTAATAAAAGGGCCCGTTAAACCGTAAAACGTTGACTCCTTTTTTGGCTCCCCATTTTGGTAGGGGTTTGCATCCTTGAGCTGTCTCATTTGACACAAAAATCAGCGTCTTTGCGGGTTTAAAGGGACAACCCTGGGGCGAAGGGTCTCGTGCTGGGAAAAATTTACATAGGGGAGAAAAACAAATGAACCTCGGTTAAATCTTCCGGATCGTGCGATCATCACCAGGAAAAAGCGTCTGGTGGAAGAACTAAAATATATAACAATGGAAGCACCATGTAGCAAAAACAAATAAGGGGATAAAACTGCTCCTTTTTGGGGACACCATACCCCACGTAAATAAACTGCTACTTTTACAAAATATGATGCTACAAAGTTCATACTCACGGATTCTATACTCACTTTTACTTCCATTTACTTACAATCTAAAGAGAAGTATGGAAAAAATATGAAAAAATATGTTGAAAAATTAAGAAAAAGGAAATGATAAACTGCAGCTATCATTACCCCCAAAATTAACGAAAGCAAAGAAAATTGAAAAGTTTTACAATACTGGGATGAATGTTAACAACTAACCAACAACAAAACGGGCATTTTATAGTGTCACTACCAAATAGAATGTAAGCCTCCGCAGGTCTAGTCACAATAGTCCCCAAAAAAAATATACTAATCTTTTTTTTTTTCCTAGTGCATTTTCTCGGGGCAACGTTCTTACTTTTTTCCCTACCGCTTTCAGTATGTATCACTTTGCATTCTAATGAAATCGGGCATGTTCCTATCGCATGCTAGATAAAAATTGGTGGGCGTAAGAAATTTAATGTCACGAAACGAGAGAATTGAAAGACGCCCGAAAAGTTAGTAAATTCAGGCGGGTTGTATTTAACGAACTTAGTTTTCCCTTATATAAAAGTTTAACACCCCCTTTTTCTTTTTGTTTTTCTAAAGTAGCGATCTAGTCTTTAAGGAAATAAGGGTTCTGAAAATCTGATATTGCTAGAAAATGTCGAAACACCGTTATAAGTGAGTGGATTTTATATGAAATAAAGAACCAGCTGGATATAGTGGTGTTCAGCCTATAAGGGCAAATACATGTAATTTCTGAAACCCCTCGAAAATGAAATGGAAATGCCATTAATCAATTCTTTATGATTAAAACGGTAACAAAATGGCTGATAAAACGCTTTAAATTTCTGTGTTTTTTTGGAATTTAGATTCGCATTTTCCGACCAGTGGCAACTATTTTGGTTCGTTTTAGGACGTAGTAAATTCCTTTTCTGCTCGCTTTTAGCACTTCAGTTGCTAATTAATATTGAAATAGCATGTATTTCTGATGAAAAATGACAAACATCATAACGATAAAAATGGATGTTAAATGTAAATTTCCACGAATAAGGTAAAATTAATTTGAAATATTGCTTGCACAGGCAAAGTTTTGCATATTTTTTGGGGGATGGGGTGACCTGTAATGAATTGTCATTTCTCTATATTTTCTCAATATTTTGCACTCAAAACAAAGCAGAATCAATTTATTGTGAAATAGGAGTACCTTGAAATGAATGCAAATTCATGGAAAAATCAAACAAAAATTTTACTCTTATAAGGGCAATACTGTTATTTTCTGAAACCCCTCGAAAATGAATGGAAATGCCATTTCATCTATTCTTTATGATGTAAAAAACGGTAACAAATGCTGAAAACGCTTAAATTCTTGTGTTTTTGGAATTTAGATCGAATTTTCGACACCAGGTGGCACTATTTTGGTTCGTTTTAGACGTAGTAAATGTCTTTTCTCGCATTTTAGCACTTCAGTTGTCTAATTAATAGGGAAATTAGCTTGTTTCTGAATGAAAATTGACAAACATCACATAACATAAAATGGATGTTAAATGTAAATTCCACGAATAAGTAAAATTAATTGAAATATTGCTTGCACAGGGCTTAAGTTTGGTGCATATTTTTGGGTATGGGGGTGACGCTGTAATGAATTGTCATTTCTCTATATTTCTCAATATATTTGCAATCCAAAATAAAGCAGAATCATTGTGAAATAGGTGTACCTTTGAAATGAATGCAAATTTCATGGAAAAATTTCAAAACAAAAATTTAATACATGTTATTTTCTGAAACACCTCGCAAATGAAATGGAAATGCCATTAATCTATTCTTCATGATGTAAAACGGTAACAATGGCGAAAACGCCTTAAATTTCTTGTGTTTTTGGAATTTAGATCGAAATTTCGACCAGGTGGCCACTATTTTGGGTCGTTTAGACGTAGTAAATGTCATTTTCTCCGCATTTTAAGCACTTCCGTTGTACTAATTAATATTGAAATTAGCATGTTTCTGAATGAAAATGACAAACATCATAACCGATAAAAGGATGTTAAAATGTAAATTCCCACGAATAAGGTAAAATTAATTGAAATATTGCTTGCATCAGGGCTAAGTTTTGCTAATATTTTTGGGATGGGGTGACCTTAAATGAAGTGTCATTTTCTCTATAATTTTCTCTATATTCTGCACCAAAAACAAGCAGAATCTTGTGAAATAGGTGTACCTAAATGACTGCAAATTCATGGAAAAATCAAACAAAAATTAATAGCATTGTTATTTTCTGAAACCCCTCGAAAATAAATGGAAATGCCATTAATCATTCTTTAATGAGTAAACGGTAACAAAATGGCTGAAAACGCTTAAATTTCTTGTGTTTTTGGAATTTAGATCGAATTTTCGACCAGGTGGCACTATTTTGGGTTCGTTTTAGGACGTATTAAAAATGTCCTTTTCTCGCATTTAAGCACTTCAGTTATCTAATTAATATTGAAATACATTTTTCTGAATGAAAATGACAAACATCATAACGATAAAATGGATGTTAAATGAAAATTCCACGAATAAGGTAAAATTAAATTGAAATATTGCTTGCACAGGGCTAAAGTTTTGCATATTTTTGGGGATGGGGGAGACCTGTAATGAATTGTCATTTTCTCTAAATTTTCTCAATATTTTGCACCTAAACTACAGCAGAATCATTGTGAAATAGGTGTACCTTGAGAATGAATGCAAAAGTCCATGGAAAAATCAAAAAACAAAAATTTTCCCTTATAAGGGGCAATACATGTTATTTTTCTGAAACCCCTCGAAAATGAAAGGAAAATGCATTAATCTATTCGTTATGATGTAAAACGGTAACAAATGCTGAAACAGCTTAATTTCTTGTGTTTTTGGAAATTTAGATCGAATATTTCGACCAGGTGGCACTATTTTGGTTCGTTTTAGGACTATAAATGTCTTTCCTCGCATTTTTAGGCACTTCAGTTGCCTAATTAATATTGATTAATTAGCATGTTTTCTGAATAAAATGACAAACATCATCACGATAACATGGATGTTAAATGTACATTCCACGAATAAGGTAAAATTATTGAAATATTGCTTGCGCACAGGGCTAAGTTTTGCATATTTTTGGGATGGGGTGACCTGTAATAATTGTCATTTCTCTATATTTTCTCAATATTTTGCAACCAAAACAAAGCAGAATCATTGTGAAATAGGTGACCGTGAGAATGAATGCAAATCAAAGGAAAAATCAAACAAAAATTTTCTCTTATAAGGGGCAATACCTGTTATTTTCTGAAAACCCCTCGAAAATGAATGGAAATGCCATTAATCTATTCTTTATTGATGTAAAAACGGTAACAAATGCTGAAAACGCTTAAAATTTCTGTGTTTTTTTTTGGAATTTAGATCGAATTTTTCACCCAGTTGGCACTATTTTTGGTTTCGTTTTAAAAGGACGTAGTAAAATGTCATTTTCTCGCATTTTAAGCACTTCGTTGTCTAATTAAATTGAAATTAGTATGTTTCTGAATGAAAATGACAAACATCATAACGATAAAATGATGTTAAATGTAAATTCCCACGAATAAGGTAAAATTAATTGAAATATTGCTGTGCACAGGTGCTAGTTTGCATATTTTTGTAGGGATGGGGGGTTGACCTGTAAATGAATTGTCATTTTCTCTATATTTTCTCAATATTTTGCACCAAAAACAAACAAATCAATGTGCAATAGGTGTACCTTGAGATGAATGCAAATTCATGTAAAATCAAACAAAAATTTAATACATGTTATTTCTGAAACACCTCGAAAATGAAGAAAATGCCATTTAATCTATTCTTTACTGATGAAAAACGGTAACAAATGGCTGAAACCGCTTAAATTTCTTGTGTTTTTGGAATTTAGATCGAATTTTCACCAGTGGCCCCTATTTGGTTCGTTTTAGGGACGTAGTAAATGTCTTTTCCCCTCGCATTTAAAAGCACTTCATTGTCTAATTAATATTTGAAATTAAGCATGTTTATTCCTGAATGAAAATGACAAACATCATAACGATAAAAATGGGCTGTAAAATGTAAATTCCCACGAATAAGGTAAAATTTAAATTTGAAATATTGCTTGCACAGGGCTAAGTTTTGCATATTTTTGGGGGATGGGTGACCTGTAATGAATTGTCATTTCTCTATATATTCTCAATATTTTGCACCAAAACAAAGCAGAATCATTGTGAAATAGTGTACCTTGAGAATGAATCAAATTTCATGGCAAAATGCAAACAAAAATTTAATACATGTTATTTTCCTGAAACCCCTCGAAAATGTGGGTAATGGAAATGCATTAATCTATTCTTTATGATGTCAAACGTAACAAAAGGTCTGAAAACGCTTAAAATTTCTTGTGTTTTTTGGAATTTAGATCGACATTTTCGACCTAGGTGGCACTATTTTTGGTTCGTTTTTAGGACGTGTAAATGTCTTTTCTCGAAAATTTTTATAAGCACTTCATTATCCTAATTAATATTGAAATTAGCATGTTCTGATGCAATGAATTACAACAATCATAACGATAAAATGGATGTTAAATGTAAATGCCACGAATAAGGTAAAATTAATTGAAATATTCTTGCACACAGGGCTAAGTTTTGCATATTTTTGGGGATGGGGGTGACCCAGTAATGAATTGGACATTTCTCTATAAATTCTCAATATTTGCACCCAAAACAAAGCAGAATCATTGTGAAATAGCTGTACCTGAGATGAATGCAAATTCATGGAAAATCAACAAAAATTTTTCCCTTATAAGGGGCAATAACATGTTATTTTCTGAAACCCCCTCGAAAATGAATGGAAATGCCATTAATCTATTCTTTAGGATGTAAAACGTAACAAATGGCGAAAAACGCTTAAATTTCTTGTGTTTTGGAATTTTAATCGAATTTTCGAACCAGGTGCACTATTTTGGGGTTCGTTTAGGACGTAGTAAAATGTCTTTTCCCTCTCGCATTTTAGCACTTCCGTTGTCTAATTAATATTGAAATTAGCATGTTTCTGAATGAATAAGTGACAACATCATAACGATAAAATGGAGGTTAAATGTAATTTCCACGAATAAGGTATCCTAAATTAATTGAAATATTGCCTGCACAGCAGGCTAGCTTTTGCATATTTTTGGGATGGGGGTGACCTTAATAATTGTCTTTCTCTATATTTTCTCAATATTTTTGCACCAAAACAAAGCAGAATTCATTGTAATAGGTGTACCTTGAGAATGAATGCCAAATTCATGGAAAAATCAAAAACAAAGAATTTTCTCTTATAAGGGGCAATAACATGTTATTTTTCTGAAACCCCTCGAAAATGAATGGAAATGCCATTAATCTATTCTTATGATGTAAAACGGTAACACATGGCTGAAAACCGCTTAAATTTCTTGTGTTTTTTTGGAAATTAGATCGAATTTTCGACCAGGTGGCCTATTTTTTTGGTTCGTTTTAAGGAGACGTAGTAAATGTCTTTTCCTCTTCTCGCATTTGTAAAGGAGCACTTCAGTTGTCTATTAATTTGAAATTAGAATGTTTCGAATGAAAATGACAAACCATCATAACGATAAAATGGCTGTTAAATGTAAATACCACAAAAGGTTAAAAGATTTAATTGAAATAATTGGCTTGCAAACAGGGCTAAGTTTTGCATATTTTTTGGGGATGGGGGTGACCTGTAATGAATTGTCATTTCTCTATAGTTTCTCAATATTTTGCAACAAAACAAAGCAGATCATTGTGAAATAGTGTAACCTTGAGTGAATGCAAATTCATGGAAAAATCAAACAAAAATTTAATACAATGTTATTTACTGAAACTCCTCGAAAATGAATGAAAAGCCATTAATCTATTCTTTATGATGTATAAACGTAACAATGGCTTGTAAACCGCATTAAATTCGTGTGTTTTTGAATTTAGATCGACTTTTTCGACCAGGAGGCAACTCTTTTTGGTTCGTTTTAGACGTAGTAAATGTCTTTTCCCCTTTCCCCCTCTTTTTTCCTTCGCATTTTAGGCACTTCAGTTGTCTAATTAATATTGAAATTACATGTTTTCTCTGAATGAAAATTGACAAACATCCATAACGAAAAATAAAATGGATGTTAATGTCAATTCCACGATATAAGGTAAAAATTAATTGAAAATATTGCTTGCCACAGTGGCTAAGTTTTGCATATTTTTGGGGATGGTGGTGACCTGTAATGAATTTTCATTTCTCTATTTTTTCTCAATATTTTGCACCAAAACAAAGCAGAATTGCATTGTGAAATAGTGTACCCTGAGAATGAATGCAAATTCATGGAAAAATCACACAAAAAATTTAACTCATTTATTTTTCTGAAACACCTCGAAAATGAATGGAAATGCCATTAATCTATTCTTTATGCATTGTAAAAACGGTAACAAATTGCTGAAAACGCTTAAATTTCTTGTGTTTTTGGAATTTAGATCGAATTTTTCCGACCAGGTGGCACTATTTTGGTTCGTTTTAGGACTAGTAAATTCTTTTTCCTCAGCATTTTAGCACTTCAGTTGTCTAATTAATATTGAAATTAGCATTTTCTGAATGAAAGACAAACATCATAACGATAAAAATGGAATGTTAAATGTAAATTCCACGAATAAGGTAAAATTAATTGAATATTGCTGCACAGGGGGCAAGTTTTGACATATTTTTTTAAGGGGATGGGGTGAGCCTGTAATGAATTGTCATTTCTCTATATTTCTCAATATTTTGCACCAAAACAAAGCATAATCATTGTTGAAATAGGTGTACCTTGAGAATGAAGTGCAAAATCATGGAAAAATCAAACAAAAATTTAATACATGTTTTTTTTCTGAAACCCCCTCGAATATGAATGGAAATGCCATTAATCTATTCTTTTATATTGTAAAACGTAACAAAATGGCTGAAAACCTTTAAATATTTCTTGTGTTTTTGGAATTTAGAGAAATCGAATTTTTCGACCAGGTGGTCACTATTTTTGGTTCGTTTTAAGGACCGAAGTAAATGTCTTTCTCTCGCATTTTAAAGAGCACTTCAGTTATCAATTTATTATTGAATTCAGCATGTTTTTCGTGAATGAAAATGACAAACAATCATAACGAAAATTGGATGTGAAATGTAAATTCCCACGAATAAGGTAACAAATTAATTGAGATTGCTTGCACAGGGCTAAGTTTTTGTCATATTTTGGGGAGGGGGGGTGACCTGTAATGAATTGTCATTTCTCTATATTTTCCTCATATTTTGCACCAAAACAAAGCAAATTCATTGTGAAATAGGTGTACCTTGAGAATGATGCAAATTCAATGGAAAAATCAAACAAAAATTTTCCCTTATAAGGGGCAATACATGTTGGTTCTGATACCCCTTCGAAAATGAATGGAAATGCCATTAAATCTATTCTTTATGATGTAAAACGGTAAACAAAGGCTGAAAAAAACGAGCTAAATTTCGTCTTGTGTTTGTGGATTTAGATCGAATTTTCGACTCAGGTGGCACTATTTTGGTTCGTTTAAGGACGTAGTACAAATGTCTTTTCCCTCGCATTTTAGAGAAGGGCACATATCAGTTGTCTAATTAATATTGAAATAGCATGTTTCTGAATGAAAATGACAAACATCATAACGGATAAAATGGATGTAAATGTAAATACCCCGAATAAGTAAAATTATTGAAATATTGCTGCACAGGGCTAAGTTTTGCATATTTTTGGATGGGGGTGACCTGTTTAATGAATTGTCATTTCTCTATATTTTTCTCAATATTTTTGCACCAAAACAAAGCAGATCATTGTGAAATAGGTGTACCTGAGAATGAATCAAATTCAATGGAAAAATCAAACAAAATTTTTCTCTTATAAGGGGCTAATACATGTTATTTTCTGAGAACGCCCTCGAAAATGAATGGAAATGCCCTAATCTATTTTCTTTATGATGTAAAACGGTAACAAATGGCTGAAAACGCTTAAATTTCTTGTTTTATTTGGAATTTTAGATCGAATTTTCTCGACCAGGTGGCACTATTTTGGTCGGTTTTAGACGTATAAATGTCTTTTCCTCGCATTTTAGCAACTTCATTTGTCTAATTAATATTGAAAATAGGCACGTTCTGAATGAAAATGACAAACATCATAACGATAAAATGGATGTTAAATGTAAATTCCACGAATAAGGTAAAATTAATTGAAATATTGCTTGCAACAGGGCTAAGTTTTTTGCATATTTTTGGGATGGGGGTGACCTGTAATGAATTGTCATTTCTCTATATTTTCTCAATATTTTGCACCAAAACAAGCAGAATCATTGTGAACTAGGTGTACCTTGAGAATGAATGCAAATTCCTGGCAAAATAAACAAAAAATTTAATACATGTTATTTTTCTGAAACACCTTCGAAAATGATGGAAATGGCCATTAATCTATCTTTATGATGTAAAACGGTCAACAATGGCTGAAAAAATAACGCGTAAATTTCTTGTTTTTTTGGAATTTAGAATCGAATTTTCGACACCAGGTGCACGATTTTGGTTCGTTTTAGGACGTAGTAAATGTCTTTTCTTCCCTCGCATTTTAGCACTTCAGGTTTGTCTAATTAATATTGAAAGTAGCATGTTTCTGGAATGAAAATGACAAACATCAAACGATAAAATGGATGTTAAATGTAAATTCCACGAATAATGGTAAAATTAATTGAAAGTACACATATGGCTTGCACAGGGCTAAAGTTATTGCATATTTTGTGGGGATGGGGGTGACCTGTAATGAATTGTCATTTCTTCTATATTTCTCAATATTTTGCACCAAAACAAAGCAGTTTCATTGTGAAATAGGGTTTACCTTGAGAATGACTGCAAATTCATGGAAAAATCAACAAAAATTTAATCCATGTTATTATCTCTGAAACCCCTCGAAAATGAAATGGAAATGCCATTAATCTATTCGTTATATGTAAAACGGTAACAAATGGCTGAAAAACCGCTTAAATTTTCTTGTGTTTTTTGGAATTTAGAGATCGAATTCTTTCGACCAGGTGGCACTATTTTGGTTCGTTTTAAGGACTAGTAATTGTCTTTCTCGGGGGGGGCATTTTAGCACTCAGATATCTAATTAATATGAAATTAAGCATGTTTCTGAATGAAAATGACAAACATCATAACGATAAAATGGATGTTAAATGTAAATTCCACGAATAAGGTAAAATTAATTGAAATATTGCTTGCACAAGGGCAAAGTTTTTTTGCATATTTTTTTGGGATGGGGGGTGACCTGTAATGAATTGTCATTTCTATATTTTTCTCACTATTTTTGCAACCAAAACAAAGCAGAATCATTGTGAAATATAGGTGTACTCTGAGAGATGAATGCAAATTCATGGGAAAAATCAAATGCAAAAAATTTTCCTCTTATATGGGGCAATACATGTTATTTTCTGAAAGACCCCCCCCTCGGAAAATGAATGAAATGCCATTAATCTATTCTTTTATGATGTAAGAACGGTAACAATGGCTTGAAAACGGCTAAAATTCATGTTGTTTTTGGATTTAGATCGAATTTCGACCAGGTGCACTATTTTGGTTCGTTTTAAAGACGTAGTAATGTCTTTTCTCGCATTTTGCACGTCAGTTTTCTAATTAAAATTGAAATTAGCATGTTTCAGAATGAAAATACAAACATCATAACGATAAAATGGATGTTAAATGTAAATTCCACGAAACTAAGTAAATTAATTGAAATATTGCGTGCAAGGCTAAGTGTTTTGCATATTTTTTGGGGATGGGGTGACCTGTAATGAATTGTCTATTCTCTCTATATTTTTCTCAATATTTTTGCACCAAACAAAGCAGAAATCATGTGAAAATAGGTGTACCTTGAGAATAATGCAATCATGGAAAAATATCAAACAAAAAATTTTCTCTTATAAGCAATACATGATTATTTTCTGAAACCCCTCGAAAAATGACTGAAATGCCATTAATCCTAATTCTTTATGATGTCAAACGGTACAAATGGCTGAAAACGCTTAATTTCTGTGTTTTTGGAATTTAGAATCGAATTTCGACCAGGTGGCATCTATTTTTGTATTTCGTTTAAGGAAGTAGTAAATGTCTTTTCTCGCCTTTAAGCACTTCAGGTTGTCTAATTAATATTGAAATTAGCATGTTTCTGAATGAAAAAATGACAAACATCATAACGATAAAATGGATGTTTAAATGTAAATTCCATTCCACGAATAAGGTTAAAATTAATTTGAAATATTGCTTTGCACAGCAGGGCTAAGTTTTTTGCATATTTTTGGGGATGGGGGTGACCTGTACTGCATTGTCATTTCCTCTATATTTTCTCAATAATTTGCACCAAAACAAGCAGAATCAATTGTGAAATAAGGAGTACCCTTGAGAATGAATGCAAATTCATGGAAAACTACAAACAAAAATTTAATACATGTTATTTTCTGAAACACCTCCGAAATGAATGGAAATGCCATTATCTATTCTTTATGATAAAACGGGTAACAAATGGCTGAAAACGCTAATTTCTTGTGTTTTTTTGAATTTAATCGAATTTTCACCCAGGTGGCACATTTTGTTCCGTTTTAGGACGTAAGTAAGTGTCTTTTCTCGCATTTTTAGGCACTTCAGTTGTCTAATTAATATTGAAATTAGCAGTTCTGAATGAAAAATGACAAACATCATAACGAAAAAATGGATGTATAAATGTAAATTCCACGAATAAAGTAAAATTAATTGAAAATGCTTGCACAGGGCTAATTTTGCCATATTTTTGGGGATGGGTGACCTGTAATGAATTGTCATTTCTCGAATATTTTCTCATATTTTGCACCAAAACAAAGCAGAATCATTGTTGAAATAGGTGAACCTTGAGAATGAATGCAAATTCATGGAGGAAAAAATCAAACAAAAATTTAATACATGTTATTTTTTCTGAAACGCGCCTCGAAAATTAATGGACATGCCCATTAATCTATTCTTTTATAGTAAACGTAACAAATGGCTGAAAACGCTTAAATTTCTTGTGTTGTTTTTGGAATTTCGATCGACTTTTCGACAGGTGGCACTATTTTGGTTCGTTTTAAGGACGTAGTAAAATGTCTTTTCCCTCGCATTTTACACTTCAGTTTTCTAATTAATATTGAAATTAGCAAGTTTCCTGAATGAAAATGAACAAACATCATAACGATAAAATGGATGTTAAATGTAAATTCCACGAATACAGTAAAATTAAATTGAAATATTGCTTGCACAGGTCTAAGTTTTTGAGCATCTTTTTTGGGGATGGGGGTGACCTGTAATGAATTGTCATTTCTCTATATTTTCTCAATATTTATGGCACCAAAACAAAGCAGAATCATTGTGAAATAGGTTGTACCTTGAAATGAATGCAAATTCCATGGAAAAATCAAAAAACAAAATTTCCCTTAATAAGGGCAATACATGTATTTTCTGAAACCCCTCGAAAATTGAATAAATGCCATTAATCTATTCTTTAAGATGTAATACGTAACAAATGGCTGAAAACGCTAAATTTCTTCTGTTGTTTTTTGGAAATTTAGTGATCGAATTTTTCGACCAGGTGGCACTATTTTGGTTCGATTTTTACAGGACGTAGTAAATGTCTTTTCTTCTCGCATTTTAGCACTTCAGTTGTCTAATAATATTGAAATTAGCAGTTTCCTGAATGAAAATGACAAACATCATAACGATAAAATGGATGTTTAAATGTAAGATTCCACGACTAAAAGGTAAAATTAATTGAAATATTGCTTGCACATGGGCTAAGTTTTTGCCATATTTTTGGGGATGGGGGTGACCTGTAATGATTGTCATTTCCTACTTAATTTTTCTCAATATTTTGCACCAAAACAAGCAGAATCATTGTTAAATAGGTGTACCTTGAGAACGAATGCAAAATTCATGGAAAAATCAAACAAAAAATTTCTCTTATAGGGGCATCCATGGTATTTTCTGAAACCCCTCGAAAATGAATGGAAATGCCATTAATCTATTCTTTATGATGTAAAACGGTAACAATTGGCTGAAAACGCTTAAATTTCTTGTTTTTTTGAATATAGATCGATTTTCGACCAGGTGGCCACTATTTTGGTTCGTTTTTAGGACGTAGTAAATGTCTTTTCCTCGCATTTTGACTCAGTTGTCTAATTAATATTGAAATTAGCATGTTACTGAATGAAAATGACAAACCATAACGATATAAAATGGTGTTAAATGTAAATTCCTCGAATAAGGGTTAAAATTCATTGAAATATTGGCTTGCACAGGGCTAAGTTTTTGGCATATTTTTTGGGGATGGGGGTGACCTTCATGAATTGTCATTTCTCTATATTTTCCTTTCAATATTTGCACCAAAACAAAGCAGAATCATTGTGAAATAGGTGTAAACCTTGAGAATGAAAGCAAATTCCATGGAAAAATCAAACAAAATTTAATACATGTTTTTTTATTTTCTGAAACCCCTCGAAAATGACTGGAAAATGCCATTAATCTATTCTTTATGATGTTAAAACGGTAAACAAATGGCTGAAAACGCTTAAATTTCTTGTGTTTTTGGAATTTGAGAATCGAGAATTTTTCCGACCCGGTGGCACTATTTCGGTTCGTTTTAGGACGTAGTAAATTCCCTATTCCTCCTCCCCTCCACCCCCTCGCATTTTAGCAACTTCGGTGTCTAATTAATATTAAATTAGCATGGGGGTTTTCTGAAAAAATGACAAACACATAACGATAAAATGGATTTAAATGTAAAATCCACGAATAAGGTAAAATTACAATTGATATATTGCTTGCAAAGCCAAGGGCAAGTTTTGCATATTTTTGGGGATGGGTACCTGTAATGAATTGTCAATTCTCTATATACCTTTTCTCAATATTTTGCACCAAAACAAAGCAGAATCTTTGTGAAATAGGTGTACCTTGAGAATGCATGCAAATTCATGGCAAAAATCAAACAAAAATTTAATACATGTTATTTTCTGAAACCCCTCGAAAATGACTGAAATGCCCATAATCTATTCTTATGATTGTAAAAACGGTAACAAAATGGCTGAAAACGCTTAAAATTCTTGTGTTTTTGAATTTAATCGAATTTTCGACCAGGGTGGCTCGATTTTGTTTCTGTTTTAGGACGTAGTAAATGTCTTTTCTCGCATTTTAGCACTTCAGTTGTCTAATTAATATTGAAATTAGCATGTTTCTCTGATGAAAATGACAAACATCATAACGATAAAATGGATGTTCAATGTAAAATTCCACGAATAATGGTAAAAATAATTAAATATTGCTTGCACAGGGCTAAGTTTTTTGCATATTTTTGGGGATGGGGGTGACCTGTAATGAATTTCATTTCTCTATAATTTTTCTCAATATGTTGCACCAAAACTCAGCAAAATCTTCTGAAATAGTGTACCCTTGAGAATGATGGCAATTCATGGAAAAATCAACAAAAATTTTCTCTATAGGCTGATCACTACCAAATAGAAATGTAAGCCACCGCAGTCTAGTCACAAGAGGTCCAAAAATAACTAGTACTAATACTTTTTTTCCTTTCCCTAGTTGGCATTTTTACTCGGCAGCAACGTTCTACTTTTTACCCTACCGCGAGATTCAGTATGTATCACCCATTTGCTTCTAATGAAATCGGCATGTTCCTATCGCATGGCTAGATAATAATGGCCGGCGAAATGAATTTAATGTCACGAAAAGAGAAATTGAAAGAAGCCGCAAAGTAGTAATTCAGTCGGGTTTTATTTAACGAACTGTATTTCTATATAAAAAGGTAACACCCCACACCCCTTTCCACTTTTGTTTTTCTTCCTAAAGTAGCGATCCTAGTTATTTTTGGGAATATAAGTTCTGAAAAACTGATATGCTAGAAAATGTCGAGGAACAACCGTTATGAAGTGGAGGTGGAATTTTATATAACAAAAAGAACAGCTGGGAATTTAGTGGTGTTCAGCCTATAAGGGCCAATACATGTTAGTTTTCTGAAAACCCCTCGAATGAATGAAATGCCATTAATCTATTTCTTTACATGAGTAAAAACGGTAACAATGGCTGAAAACGGTTAAATTTTCTTGTGTTTTTGAATTTAGAGTTCGAATTTTCGACCAGGTGGCACTATTTTTGGTCGTTTTTAGGACGTAGTAAAATGTCTTTTCTCGCATTTTAGAGCACTCAGTTGTCTAATTAAATTGAAAATAGCATGTTTTCCTGAATTAAAGATGACAACATCATATGAGGGGAGGGCGATATAATGGATGTTAAATGTAAATTCCACGAATAAGGTAAAATTAATTGAAATATTGCTTGCACAGGGCTAAGTTTTGCACTATTTTTGGGGATGGGGGTGACTATCACAGTAGATGAATTGTCATTTCTCTATATATTTCTCGATCTTTTGCACCAAAACAAAGCAGAAT
>NW_026463507.1:0-34953 GCF_021730395.1 Mercenaria mercenaria
ATGTATCTGCTTTCAAAGTTTAGACATTCGAGATTTGAAAAAAATCTTACAAGGAAATTTTCAAATACCTTTTTTTTGCTAGGAATATACATTTTAGAAACACGTATCCATACGGTAAAGCTTTAAGAACGGTTATTATTAGTGTATCATATATCTTGTAATTATAGGAGTTATTTTAAAGGCTCTCGCTACAGTTTTTCCGTACGGGTCGATATTTACCCTAACACCGTGCCAATTTGGTTGTGTTTCTAATCGATGTAGCTCACTGCAGAGTTGGTGCGGTTTTCTGCGCATGCCCGGAAGTGATTATCTAATGTCGCGTACGGCAAAAATTCGCAAATTATTGTATGTTCGCATGCATTTAATGTACAAAATGTATAATATACTGACTAAAGGTTAGGGTAAGTATCACCATGGTTACAAAATATATACATTTAAAGTACTTTTAGTTCAAATTGCTTCAATCCGACATATACTGGAGTCTGTTATTTATACCAGCGCTCAAACTCTGCATTGAGTCACAGCCGTTTCTAATCCCGTACCGTACACGTATAACTCTAGTTCTACTGACCGTACTATGCATTAAAGGGTTATTATTCTACAGATCTCTTCTGGTATGTCTTGTCTTCCGTGCGACAATATCTTCACTGTGTGGTTGCCTATCATTTAAAGCATCGCTAGAACTTTCCAATATTCTTTGTCTTCAATGAAGCATGTCATCCGTCTTCTTCCCTTTAAAACGTTGAAACGGGAAATTGATCCAATCGAAGACAAGCCTTTGAAACTTTGATTCTCAAAGAATTTAAGATGGACGTTAGTGTGATTGACATGTGTTTTTGTGTCGTTTCCCCAAATTTGAGCTTGTTTTAACGTCTGTTTAAATACTACATTTAAACTAGAAATTGCTTTTGTAAAAAAAGACATGTCTCCCCCAATGCAAAGTCCTATAGGCAAGAAGTCATTAGGGGTCAGGAGTGAAAGTCAAAGAGACACTGATGGTTGGCTGCAATAGGGATCATCTACTTCGCATGTCCAGTCATCCCGCTAAATTTCAACACTATTGGCCTAGTGGTTCTCAAGTCACTGCTCAGGCTCCTGTGACCTTGACCTTTGATCAAGTGACCTCAAAATAAATAGGGGTCATCTACTCTGCATGTCCAATCATCCTATTAAGTTTCAACATTCTTGGTCAAGCGGTTCTCAAGTTTTTTTTTTACAGAAATGATTTTACATGACCAGGCCCCTGTGACCTTGACCTTTAATAGACTGACCCCAAAATCAATAGGAGTCATCTACTCTGCATGTTCAATCATCCTATGAAGTTTCAACATTCTGGGTCAAGTGGTTCGTTCTCAAGTTATTGATTGGAAATTGTTTTCCATGTTCAGGCTCCTGTGACCTTGACCTTCAATAGAGTGACCCCAAAATCGATAGGGGTCATCTACTCTGCATGTTCAATCATTCTATGAAGTTTCAACATTCTGGATCAAGAAGTTCTGAAGTTATTGATCGGAAATGGTTATCAATGTTCAGGCCCCTGTGACCTTGACCTTTAACGGAGTGACCCCGAAAACAATAGGGGTCATTTATTCTGCATAAACAATCATCCTATGAAGTTTCAACATTCTGGGTCGAGTGGTTCTCAGGTTACTGACCTGAAATGGTTTCAATGTTCAGGCCCCTGTGACCTTGACCTTTAATGGAGTTACTCCAAAATCAATAGGAGTCATCTACTCTGCATGTACAATCATCCTATGAAGTTTCAACGTACTGGGTCAAGTGGTACTAAAGTTATTGATCGGAAATGGTTTTCAATGTTTAGGCCCCTGTGACCTTGACCTTTGACAGAGTTATCCCAAAAACAATACGAGTCATCTACACTACATGACCAATCATCCTATGAAGTTTCAACATTCTGAGTCAAGTGGTTCTCTAGTAATTGATCGGAAATGGTTTTCAATGTTCAGGCCCCTGTGACCTTGACCTTTGACAGAGTGACCCCAAAAACAATACGAGTCATCTACTCTTCATGACCAATCATCCTATGAAGTTTCAACATTCTGGGTAAAGTGGTTCTCTAGTTATTGATCGGAAATGGTTTTCAATATTCAGGCCCCTGTGACCTTGACCTTTGATGGAGTGACCCCAAAAACAATAGGGGTCATCTACTCTTCATGGCCAATCATCCTATGAAGTTTCAACATTCTGGGTCAAGTGGTTCTCGAGTTATTGATCGGAAATGGTTTTCAATGTTCAGGCCCCTGTGACCTTGACCTTTGACGGGGTGATCCCAAATTCAATAGGGGTCGTCTACTCCAGCAGCCCTACAAACCTATGAAGTTTGAAGGTTCTAGGTCAAATGGTTCTCCAGTTATTGCTCGGAAATGAAGTGTGACGTACGGACGGACAGGGCAAAAACAATATGTCTCCCCCAGAGGGGGGTGGGGGGGGGGGGGGAGACATAATTAGCAGTGCTACCATACTATTCATATTTATATCGAGGAGCTTTAAGTGCATTCATTTACCTCTTTTTTATCACTTTTCGTGCATCTGACAAGAGAATTACATGAATATATATGTGAACAACTATAAAAAGTGTTTAAGTTTCTGAATCTGATTATTAGTACCACCTACTTTAAAAAATTAGTGCAACGCGTCCTCTTGCAATATCTTGCGTTTGTAATTTTTCCTCTTTCTGATAACCTTTTCATTAATTGTCACTCTAATGTTGCCACGTAGATAAAGTCATCGTTCTCGCACCCAATGAGTACGCGTCTCCTATCGTCATCTACACAGACAGACATTGGGGTTCCTGGTACCGCTAGCAGTACTCTGTTGTTCATAAAGTTGGAACCTGATATCTGATGGATGTTTTTTGAACCTTTCATACAAACGTATATATTTCCTTCCTTATCCGTATCAATATCAGTTATTTCATTTATAACACTGTATGTATCTGAGCTCATGTAGCACCAGTTTTCTTTAAGAGTGTTTGTTTTTGCAAGATCTATCGTAAAGCAACGCAGCTTCTCGTTTTCTGAAATCAGGAACGCGTTGTGAACTTTTGGCAACGCATAAATTCGACCAGTCTTCGCTACATTCATTTCAGGGGATGAATTGATTTCAAAGTTGAAGGCAGTAAACCGCTTAATTATAGCATTATCTATACGACGTACCTGCACCTCAATAGTACTGTTATATCTGTTTAATTGTGTGTTTTTATCAATGTCAGAAAACAAAATAACAACGTGATCAACTATTGCTTGATATTTAGTAATACTTATTGGATAGAGTTTCGTCTGGAACCACCCACCATAATCATAAACAGTATTCTCGCTGACTATATATTCACTAACCGTTTTCATACCATCAAATAAAACAGCGAATTTATTGTTAGAAGTTTCGCACATGTCTATTGGTTTTCCATACAGTTTATACTCATTCATGACAGAAAAATCTAACCCGAGGAGTTTGATACTTTTGTTGTTGTAGTCTGCTACAACAACTCGCCCATCCAACAAAACCATCATACTATTTATAGAACATTTCATAATGGCGCTACTGTTAGTTTGATGAAGATCATGCATGGTTTTTGTTCTACTAACTGCACTTTGCATTAATGGAACTTTGTGCAAACTTTCACCAGTGGTCGATGATTTCTCATTTATAACGTCGCTCAAGTTTTCATCCTTACAACTATCTCTTTTGTCTTCAAAGACATGTACATTTCCAATTGCTGCTATATCTGCGAAACTTTGGCTCCTTTCGAATTTTAGCCGAACAGCTACATTTGCTTTGAGCTTCTTAGTTTCAGTTTCTAAGTTTTCGGCTTCTTGTTCTATTAATTCAGAAATCACGTTAAGTTCAACGTTGCTACCATAATTCAATGCGACATTAAGTAACTCTGTGTATTTAATTTCTTGGTTTTCTATTTTCTTACATTTATCTACTTCTTCTTCTAATGCTTTAAGGTTCTTTGCTAAAATTATTTCCATTTGTGTTTTAGAACTTTCACCAAGCTTAACCAAATGCTCTTGTAGACTTTTGATGAATTCTGATCGTTCTTCTTCAACAGAAATATTGTCCAGATGTAGTTTCTCGATATTTTCTTCTTTCCCAATCCGTACTGAAACAGTCACGTCATGGATTTTTTTCAACGTCAATAACAATGAAGATTCGGTTTCATCACCAATAAGAGATCTATTTACCTTTGAAGCCTCTGTTACTTCCTCACATTTCCTATGATTGACGACTAAACATTTAGTGCAAATAAACTTCTGATGTTTTCCACATTTAAAGAGCACTTCCATTTCGGGATGGTCCGAGCAGGACACCAATGACTTCATCATCTTGAAAACTGAAGGATCCTTCGGTATTTCATCATGAATTAATACTGTGTGGTTCCTTGTTGCTTTGCTCCTTCTATGGTCGCGAGCACAACCTTCGCATAGATACTCGACACAAACCACACAGAATGAAGTTGCATTTTCGTCAATATTATCAAACAAACAGGCATCACATTTTCTTGTTTGATTTTTTCCTCCATCATTTTCTCCACTATAACCTCCTTCTTCAGCATGATCATCAGGTTTTATCTCACTCACAGCTTCCGTTTGGACTTTCTCTATAACATGATAAAGCGACTCTTCTCCCTTTGCTGCTTTAAAGTTTTGGTTTCCATTATTGTTCGTTTCAGACTTTGTTTGTGATTCGGAATTTGAATCAATTAAAGCACTGTCGTTATCAGTTTTTGGAACTTCTCTTTCTTGCACAAATTTTTGGTCGATATCTCTTGATATATCTTCCATATCTCCTGTGACTAGTGTCTATGTTCCTGGTCCAAAACTGATATTTATTTGTAACGAACATTATATATATTATCCCATCTCTTTCCACGTTTTCTTTTGCAAGGAATTAATTAATTTTTATTTTATAAAAATCCAAATTCGTATGCAAATAAACATATTCCGGTCGATATTGAATGTGAACGCTTGTGTAATTGTTAGTTGCTTTATCCGTCCTAGCAGGATGTTTTAATACGGAGAGTAGACACTCCATGTCAATAAGTACATTTATCTGTGTTATCTTATCGTCCATACCTGTAGATATCGATCAGCCATTAGCGATTCGCCATTATTGGTAAGCGTGTATTTTGCGCATAGAGAATGACAAACTATCAAACTTCTAAATGGTGAAGAACGAAGCAAAATAGTCCTTCTAGTAACATATCGAATTCAAATCGTTTAAAAGACAGGACTTAAGGTAGGTTATTAACAAAGAACATTCGTGCAGTATTTCATTCTTTATTTCAAAAAGCGTTTTAAGTTTCACTGATTAGAGCGTCACAATTTTAATACATTGTATGACAATAAATCTAGTGGTTTGTTTTTTTTCGCCGCAAGATCTCAGACAGAACTTCTGTTTAATCAATCTAATCCGTAACAGAGTTTTTTTTGTGAATTGTGACTTAAAATATAAATTGTACATCTTTCTAAAGGTCTCCGAAGATTTTGAATGTTTAATAGTTTAATATACCTTTAATAATGTCAACCTCTGACCAAAAACGTACTTTTCCCATTTTAAAATCGTGCAAAAACACAGTATCAAAAGGGAATATTTGTTTTAGAAATTTTCCATTTCTTTTTTTTTTGCATTGTGACGCATCTTTTATTTTAACTGAGATATACTGAAAGTTATATAACAGTCAATAAACAGATAAAGCAAAAGTTTAAAAGTCAATAGCATTTGTTATGTTAAATCGGAAGAGAAATCAATGTAGAAGGTGGATCAAACAGTAATGTATTTTATCACGTGATCGTGTCCCGCTTGTGTACAGGATTGATGTGCGCGCATCTATCACGATTGAAACGAGTACAAATCGGGCGAAATCGGTGTACCGGTCGAAAACGGGGTACATAATTGAGCCCACCTGGTGTTTCATTATACAGACTCAGTTTATGTTTTAACTTGCAACCAGTCACTCACAATTATATGTTACTTCAAAGACAATAAACCCAACAATCACACTAGAAGGTGTACACATTTATTATTCATTCTAAAACGTTTCTACAGTAAAACCTGAAAAAAATTACAGCTTCAGAACAGTTTGCATTTTCCGTGAATTTTGCTGTACAATAAATGTCCAAGATACTTTTACCAAGGTTTCGAAGTGTTCCGTATAGTAAGGTACAAGCTAGTCCAACTCGTAAAGTAATTATCATTTTCATTTCATTTCAGTCGGACGGATGGTCAGGGGAGGTAACTAGAGTTATGAATAGGGACAAGGTACAAGCGTCTTTTCCCCATATTTATTCAAGTTTTCTAATGTCTAACAAGCGTTGCCACATATTTATACAATCTCGCCAGGCATACGTATGTTTTTGACAATACAGAAAATGACGTCAGACGACCTTCAGTTTTTTCCGGAAGTAAAGAAAACAAAAATACAAACTCGGGCTAAAGTCGCGTTTGCATTGGTCTATAGCCAGGGTTAACGCGCATAGGTTACCCCGTCTAAAATATGCGCGTTGACTTTTTTCCTTTTGCTAATGCGGAGTCAATTTTCAACATTTTCTTACGATTTGAAAATACTTGTAACCTTTTCAGCTAACACAAATCCCACAGGGGTTCGTAACGGAGCAAGGGTATATGGAGATTTCTGGAACTTCGTCAAATCGTTGAAAAGGTCCTTTATGATGTCAGTATATGTCTCGGATGTCAGATATTTCGTATTTGAGAGCTGCAGACCTAGGCATGTCAGAAATATTTTTGAAATGAATTTCGTGGTATAAATGTTGATTCTACGGAAGCGTGAAAGGGCCATCAGAGGCTAATACGTTTCAGTACGTTACGGCTACGGAAAGGGTATATTCATTTTGATACTAAGAAATGAGAAAAGTCGTCAGGATCGGGACAACAATAAACATTAAATGTTGATATATTAACTAGGCTAGTCATCACATTAGAGGAATCTGGTTATAATTTCAGAGCCGGAATGTGTAGGTCTATAGCTCTTTGAGAATAGAAATCAAAAACGCAAGTTACAGTAAAAACAGGTTGTTTGTGTAACAATGAAGTTCTGTGTAGAAAATTAGGAGGAAAAAAATAAACTCTTCAATAAGGTTGATCAATGTAAGCTGCTGAAAATTGAAAACGTGAAGGATACAAACATTTCATTTTTGAAATAGAGACTGTTACATATGCAAGAGTCCATAAACATCATTTACATCTTGTTACCAAAACTGACTAAAAAGTGGTGATTTTATTGTAGTGGGGTAGAGCATCAGGGTGCACTTATACTTCCTTGCTATTGAGCTAGCTTTTATAGCGACGTGGTTGAGTGTCCACCTTAGGTGTGAAAGGTCCCGGTTTTGATTCCCGGTCGGGCTGAAGTAATTTCAGTTTGATACATTTGGCGCCCAACGTAAATAACTCACGAGTAGATATAAACGGACACTTGGAACGTCCCACAGAGGTTCAAACTCCAGGAATTCGAGGAATAATTCTGAAATGGAGGCAGACATGGGGTAATCGATTAAAGTAATCATAATGATTAATAATCGATTAATATTTTCATTAATCATCATTAATCATTAATCATTCTTTTTTGCTGATAAATGATTAATAATTTAATCGATTAATGAAGAAAATTAGGCTGTAATCATGATTTTTTTACGGTTAATATATGATTACTTGTTTATATATGAGGCTGATAATTACCTTATAATGTACAGCATTGTGGTCATACATGTCATAAATGTGTGGCAATTAACAAGTATGGTTAGAAGATTACACTTTCAGGATATTGATTGACAATTATCACATGATTTAGGTATACCCAATTTCATACATCAGCCTGGACTTTGCCTCAGGGCACAATTAAAATCACCATACACTAATTTGTACGGGGATTTAAAGGTTAGTAAAGTTAATGTGGGAAACGGCCCTATTTATTCAAGAAATATAAAAAAAGACTGAATTTCATAATTGCTCTTAGCCTGTGACCATGATTTGGTAAGTTTAGTTAACACTATTCAAGGTACATTCTTGTATACTAATCTTCCTCAGATGTCAACATTGTTTAGTCCTTTGTTATTCTTTTGCCTGAAAATATATTTGTGCCTTTTATAAAATAATTTGCACCCAGAGTAGTTCAGTCTTGTTAGTATGGCTGCTAGGAAGCATTTCCAAATTCCGGATGATATACCTGCCGAAGGAACTGTTAAAGCAGAGTGCAAACACTGTAAATCATTCATATCTTGGAATGTTAAAACAACGTCGAATTTTGTAACTCATTTGAAGGTAAGAGCATTATCTTTTATATGTTAATGTAGTCTGTTAATTTCAAAATACATTTTACACCAGCTTAATTTTGTAACTCTTACATTGAATGATTCAAGTATGGATTATATACACTAGCCTCCAAAAGTCTCTTTACACTTTACAATTGTCTGTGTACTATATATATGATTATGTTGTATTTACTATAACTATGACAAATTTGTTTCAGAAAAAGCACAGAGACATTTACATGGGAAGTAAATTATACACCAGTGAGGAGACTGCACCTGCCCAACCCTCAGTCAACACGTTCATGAAATCAACATTTCCAATAAATACGCTGCAAAAGATCCTCGCCAGATGCCCTTGTTCATTTCATCGCTGGAAATCTAATACCGCTCTCCACCATAGAAAGTAGTGAGTTTAAAACGCTTCTCAAATCGCTTGAACCTAGGTACCAAGTTCCCTCTAGGAAGGATCTTTCTTCAACACGTTTACGTGAGAGATCAGCTGCAATTCAGGCTAAACTGAAGTCAAAACTACAAACTGCTCGAAGCGTGTGCTTAACTATTGATCTATGGTCAAATCGCCAAATGAAAGGCTATTTAGGAATTACGGCACATTTTATTTAGGACTGGACACTAGAGTCAGATATGATTTCCTGCAAACGGTTCAAGGGATGTCATACAGCTGAAAAATCAGACAAGGATAGAAGACGATCTGGCATACTATGAAATCGGTGAAAAGATATGTACCATCATCAGTGACAATGCGTCAAACATGATAAAAGCATTTGACTTCAGTTTGCCAGGTTATCAAGGTGAACTTGAGACTGTTATTGTCAATAGTAACAGTGAAGATGATTCGGATGATGAATCAGAGCATGAAACAAACAAGAGTCCCATTCCAGAAGAAGATTTTCCTAAACATGGTAAATGCTTTGCACATACTCTACAGTTGGTAGTACGAGATGGCTTGAAGGAGATCTCTCCTCACCTACGAACTGTACTTGGAAAAGCTTCAAGTATTGTAAGATATGTACGACACTCACTTCAAGCCACAGATATCCTTGAAGGTGAAAAAGATTGCAGGCCGCTAATGATACATAGTGGAATTCTCAAGTTATTATGATCAAGTCAGTGCAGGATGTTAAGGAAGTAAAACTGAATAGACATGATACAGTTCAACTTACAAGTTATGAACATAAACTGTTGCGTGAATTGTGTGAAATTTTGAACCCCTTTGCAACTGCAACAACACTCATTCAGAAGCAAAACACTGTGTCTGCTAGTTTGACCGTGCCAGTGACCCTTGGAATTGAACATAAGCTTGAAAAACTATCAATGACTTACAATAACAAAATGGTTTCTGCGCTAAAACTGTCCATGAAAAAACGAATGGTTGACTACAAAACTAATGATACATACTAACTGGCAGCAGTGCTAGACCCTCAGTTTAAAATGAGATGCTTTACTTTGACCAACGTCTCATATATATTTTAAACCATGTCGACGTCAAACCTTTATTACACTAGTTATACTCATTTTTATTCATTGGCTTTATTACACTCCCGCAAAGTCAAACATGTGATCAGTTAACATCTCTGAAACTGAAATGTTTTAGCTGTTTTAGCTGAAATGCTTCAAAGGAATCGAAAAAAAAACTAAAAAAAAAAAAAAAAAAAGGAAACAAAATTATTACAAGTTAAATTCTCACATTTTTCGCCCGAGAGCCAACCTCTTTGGGTGCAAATGAAGAGTATCCAAAAGCCTGTACTCTGATGACTTATATGGCTGTTGCATGAAATATAATACTGGTATTGCAGGAAAAGAGTGGTTGAATTCAAGTTTTTGAACCCTGAAAGTTTTTGGAAAGTTCGTGATGTTGAAAATTGGGGGAAATATTTTTATGAACCATTTGACGCTTAATATTAATGCTGCTGTAACATGTTGGGGGAGTTAGATACACACTGTCTCTCGAGTCATATTCCACATTGCTGTCCTGTTTACCCTTACCCTGCTAAATTTCAATAATGAATATTTCCATCTTTGAATCTGGAAAGACTACCATTAACTGTAAAAATGGATGCTTACTAAAAAGATACTGACCAAATGGCAAACAGTGCAGATCACGATCAGATGTGCATGCTGATTGTGATCTACACTGATTTGCAAAGCCAGAACCAATGTCACATAAAGGTACAAGAGTGTTTTTTAGGCACAAAGAATTATCCTCTGGGTTTTTAAATAGAGATTTGCTTGCAAATAGGGCCGACTCATCATATCCTTGAAAGCATTTTTAGCTCGACTATACGAAGTATGGAGAGCTGCTCTACTCGACCTGGCGTCGGTGTCCTTCCGCTTAGGCACCTTGGTTGAAGTTTTAATGCACTTTCCCTATCTCTGTAATTCCTTGATGAATTTGTTTTAAACTTAAAATAGTTACTCCTCATCATCACCCACATCATACGGCTCTGTTTTTAGCTCGACTATACAAAGTATATTGCGAGTTATCATACTTACCCCCGTGTCTGCGTCTTTCCGCGTCCCCACCTTGGTTAAAGTTTTTTTAACACTTTCACTTTTTTCTCCTTATCGTAATTACTTGATGAATTAGCAATAAACTTAAAATAGATATTCCTCATCATCACCCTCATCATATGGCACAAGGGCCACAACTCTCACACCAATATTTCATGGATTATCCCCCCATTTTACTTTGAATTTCAGGTTTAAGGTTTGATACGCTTTCACTCTATCTCAGTTATTCCTGAATGGATTTTATTCAAACTGAAAGTAGTTATTCCACACCACATCACCTCCCATATCATATGACACTAGGCCCATAACTCTGGTACCAATATTTAATGAATTATCCCCATTTTACTTAGAATTTCAGGTCAAAGTTTTGATGCACTTTCACTATATCTCAGTTATTATTGAATTGATTTGATTCAAACTTAAAACAGTTGTTCAACATCATCACTCACATTTTATAACACAAGGGCCATAATCTTGCACCTATATTTCATGAATTAGCCCCTTTTTATTTAGAATTTCAGGTGAAAGTTTTGATACACTTTCACTTTATCTCAGTTATTACTAAATGGATTTGATTCGAACTTAAAATAGTTGGTCCACCCATCATATGACACAAGGGGCAAGACTCTGGCTCCATTTTTTCATGAATTATGCCCCCTTTTACTTAGAATTTATGGTTAATTTTGATGCATTTTCACTATATCGCAGTTATTACGAAACGCATTTGATTCAAACTTGAAGTAGTTGTTCCACACCATAAACCACATTATAGGACACAAGGTGCATAACTCTTGCATCACTATTTTAAGAATTATGTCCTCTTTATGCTTTGAATTATACTTATATAGTATTTTGTTACACTTTATCTTTACCTCTCTTATTATTTAATATTTTTGACACAGACTCAGCTATTGTGCAATATCTTCGTCTACCATTGGAGTCATTAAACACTCAAGTGACAGCTCCAGTTTCCTCAGATTTCCGGAGTTAATCTATTCTGCAATGTTATAAATACAGCTGAATTGCCCCTACCCATCAGTACTCTCAATGCTTTGATTAAAAAAAAACCAAATACGTATACACATAACATATTTCGGTTGGTATTTAAGGTAACACGTGTGTAATTATTCGTTGATATATCCGTTCTGGAAGCATATCAATTTCACATCGTTCAGGATGACGTCTCCAGATCGTTCGACAACAACAACAAATTTTGTTTTTAGATATCTTGAAATAAATGCTTTATTTCTTAAGAAGGCTTTAAAACTTAATTACTGACAAACTTTATGTTACGGAAACATGAGAATTTGCTGTTTTTACTACTTTTTGCGATGAAAACCGAAAAGGGTTTGTCACGCTTTTACTCCAGGTAAACTGTCTCCATTAAAAGTATCTATATTTTGAAGTCATTATTCACTACTTCAGCTATAGCGCTATTGGTTAATACGACGACGGGAAAATGTCTATTGCCGCGGCGGTCCGGGATTCGATTCCCGACGCGGTCATCTTTTTTTTCTTGATTTGGAACTTTTAAAATATGTTAGAAACAAAAAAATCACATTCTAATGTTCATAATATGACCAAACTTCAATTTGAAAGAAATATTATTTTTTAGCCAAATCTGGAGGCATACTGGCTGCTTTAACAACGTTGTAATTTTCATACATTTATGATAATAGATCTGGTTGTGTGATTTTTTTGTAAGATCTCGGACAGAACAACTATTTGATTCATCTTATCCGTTACACTTTCTTTTTTCGTAAAGTGCTACTTTATTTTGCATGATCAATTGTTTTTTGTTTGTTTTTTTTGCGGTGGGGGGGGGGGGGGGGGCGGTTAACGCCGGTTTTCAACAGTATTTCAGTCATGTAACGGCGGGCAGTTAACCTAACCAGTGTCCCTGGATTCTGTACCAGTACAAACCTGTTCTCCGCAAGTAACTGCCAACTTCCCCACATGAATCAGAGGTGGAGGACTAATGATTTCAGTCACAATGTCGTTTATCAAATAGTCACGGAGAACATACGCCCCGCCCGAGGATCGAACTCACGACCCCGCGATGCGTAGACCAACGCTCTACCTACTGAGCTAAGCGGGCGGGTTTTGCATGATCAAGGTATAAACTGTACATCATTCTAAAGGTCTCCGAAGGTGGTAGCATAATCATTTTGAATGTTTTAAATATCTTCAATAATGTCAAATTCTCCCATGAAATCGTGCAAAAAGCAATATTTTTAAAAAATCCATTATTGTATATATATATATATATATATATATATATATATATATATATATATATATATATATATATATATATATATATATATATATATATATATATATATATATAAGAACGCTGCTTTTATGCTAAGGCAACACAAAATTTACAAATTGAAAAGTTGTTCATGGGATTTTTTTCTAAAGATATTGAGGCGGCGAGCGAAAAAATAATTTAATTTTTTTTGGAGAAAATCAAGAGTGAGCGATGAGCGAAGAAGTATATTTGTCATGTTTTGGCTCCCTATTAACTAATAAAAACTTTTAAATAGAACTTTATTTACTATCAAAGTCTACACCAGGAGAAACAATCCCCATAACTATGATTTGAATTTTGACAGAGTTATGCCTCTTTTAAACTTTTGGTTAAAGTTTTATAACACGTCCAATGTCTCTGTTACTTCCAAAGCTATTGACTATTATGCCCTCTAATTCAGAGTCAAGCACTGCAAAAAGTTGTGCATGCTGTTTTACAGACAACTCTTATTTTAACTTTGAACTTTCTTAACGGATTAAATTTGATGAAACAAAGTCTCAGTTAAGGTCGGAAATAGAGATTAACGTGCATTAACATTATTCTACTCGAGGATTGGAAAATTTGAAGATCTAAATTCGTCTGAACACAACTCATAATGTAAATTCCTTACCCCAAACACTTTCGTATACAAATGCTGATCATTTCGACAGGATAAACAGAAAACAGAAAAGTGACATGCATTAGTACGTATTAACCCTTACCAAAATAATGTAGATTGATGTTATCAAATAAATAAGTGTGTTTTTTTTCATCCAATTTTCAATGAAATAAATACGATTTTTGTAGCAACTCAGTTTGGTAAACATTCGAAGAAAAATGGCGTAACAGCATAAGGAGAAATAACTTTAAAGCTTCTAAATATAAGTATCATGATATATTATAGACGAAATGTATTTTTTTGTGATTTATGTCCATTTTAGAACAATCTGGGACTGGAATTAAAAACATTTGTTATCTGTTACATCCGTAAAAAGTAGCAAACCAACACATTTTGGGGCGAGCGCAAATGAAAAATTTGAAATCATTAAAGATATTTTAAAAATTTAAAACGTTCCAGTTTCTAACATTGAAGCTCTTTTAAATGAAATTGTAAAATAATCTGTAAAAAGATCCTTTGGAAGCAAAGAATGCAACCAAGCAGAATAATTGCAGACTCGGTTTGGTTGAGTCTGTCCATGAGAGATAATGAAACACCTCCCACGCCCCCTAGCACCGGCTTAAGCGGAACTCTATTACTCATCAGTTGAATGGACTCTATGATCCAAAAGGACCAGAAAATATGAAAACACTGAATCCAAAAGCTGAATCCGAATCCAAAGTCAATAGCATTTTTTGTTAAATCGGTAGAGAAACCAAGGAATGTCCTTGTTATGTAAAAGGCGGATCTAACAGTAATGTATTTTATCTTAACGTTATCTTGATGCAATTTTGCCTTTATTTAAGGTAGTTCTGCACGTTTGGATCGAAATTTTTTCTACAATGTAGAATTTGATTAAACTTGGATTTTTCATAACTTCAGAGTATACCTAGAAAATTCAGCAAATAAAAAAGATAGGGTCGTGTACTTGTTTTTTTGCTAGACTGATTTGAAAGATTTGGACCTAACGCAATATTTCATAATGGGAGTCTATGGGAAAATCATTATTTTCATAACATTTTCGCGAATAGAAATTTTTCTACAACGTAGATTTTGATGAAACTTCTCACAGTTGTAAATAAACACATAGCCTATAATTTGGTGAAATAAAATGTATAGGTCCGTGTGCTTATTTTTGAGATATTTGACCATGATTAAAGTGAACCGGACATTTCACGCTAATTTTAAGATATTATTTTGATTATTTCAACGTGTCATATGTTTTAATATCATAGTTTGACTTAAGAAATATAGCAAAAGAGCCATTGTAATAAATTTTCTCATAGATTTCAATTAATTGATGAAATGATTTTCATTTCCGCACGCCGAATCCAGGCTTTATTTTACGTTTTCCAGATAAATGACGTTACACCATCACTTCCGGTTTATCAAACGTGCAGAATCACCTTAAGTTTGAACTTTATTCAGACATTTGTTTAAATTTAAAGAACTAAGATTTAAAGATAAAATGTCAACAAAATAGCCACTCTTATTGATAAGGAGTTTCCAATTATTCCTGTAATGCATTTACCAGATCTGAATAATCTTGCCACTATGTGGATGTCAATGTTACATTATACGGACTCAGTACGTGTTTAAACCTGCAACCAGTCACTGGTTGAACTTATACATTTATTTCGATTCTGTACAGCCTCCCGCAGCATAGAAATAAATTTCACTTGTTTGTTTGAAAAAAGAAACCCCGGCATATGCAGTTAAATAGTCCGTCAGTTGTTTCACAACGTGGGATTTGTAATGAAGTCGGTAAAGTCAGTGAAGCTAGTGATTTACATACACCACTTCCACTGAACCTCCTTAAATTTCTATGCAGGTTTAGATAACATTGGACAACCCGAAGGCTATACGTTATCGTGGTATTCTTCAACTTATAACATTAACACAAGACAGGAATAAGTCCTGTTTTAGTATGCATGTAATATGTGAATGCAAAAAGTATTTTTTTTTAAAAAAAAACAGAACGATTAACTATTGTTGAGTGCTCATAACAAACAATATTCTTCATTTTTTTCTGAATTTCTGGATTTAATTTACTGTAGGCATCATCTGCTGCGTGTCTGAAGTTCATTTTACATAGTTTTAAAGAAATCCTCCACGTATCGATCGAATGGAAGTAGAGCAAAGGAGGCAATTATCGACCCCTTAAGACCATAATCTATCGTACATATTCTTACTTTCACTTTCGGAGACAAAGTGGCACATATATTTGAGACAAACTATCATTGGTCGATTTCAACCAATAAAAACACTTGTTACATTACAGAATACGGTACGGTCTAATATTCTGTCTCGTGACATGTGTCTGCCATTATCGACCCACTTCTGCTATTATCGACCCCCTAGTTGTTGTTTTTTTTTAAATTTGAAAACACTGAAAATCAAGCATAATATTATTATTAACTTAATATTAAGTTAATTTTTATTTGTCCTTTATTGTCATAATTGCAATTTGAAATTACGCAACTGAGCATATAAACAAAGCATAACTTTACTACGATTTCATGGAAAATATTATTTCATGTGTGTTTTTTTTTATTTATAAATTTGGTCTTTCATACTATCACAGTTTCATATTTGGTCTTTTGACTGACAAATTGTAAATGTTAGATAATAGTTATTTGTAATATAACATTAGCCACACACAAGAGATAAATAATTCAAACATTCAAACAAAGTTGATTATCCATTATTATCTACAGCCTTAACAACATATTTTAGCACTCAATTTTTATACATTTAAAATTAACTTTTTTTAAGTCCTCTGGAGTCAACAAGTGAAGTTCTGGTTGCTTAGTACATTTAATGTGCCACCTTCCTGGGCATTCGTCACAGCCTTTTCACTCATTTGGCTTCCCATTAGACTGACCACACCCCTGACATTGGTCTAAGCTGTCTGCACTGTCCATCATCATTTTGTCCATCAGAGGAATCGTCAAAATCGTCATAACTGTCACTATCATCATAAATGATAGAAACATCAGACTATGACGAACTTTCAGAGACTCTGCGCTGTTTTTCTTTTTATTTTAGGAGATTTTTAATCCTTGTGATCAACTAAAATGTGCATTCATAACTTTATCATAAGTCATCACAGAACATTAGGGTTTCTAACTGACCAATCAGAGAGCTGCATTTTAGAGTACCTGCCAGTTTCCACTTTGGTATAACAAAGTATATTTACAATGAACATAATAGTGACTTTAGAAATAAATATCACACTATTTTAAAAATAAAATCAAGATTTTTCACTGCACATGCTTCAGATGATGCTACAAACAACAAAACTTTGAAGTTTCATTGAAATGTTATATTGATTTAATACCTTTATTTTAGTTAAAAGTTTGAGATTTTACACTGAGAGTCTATGATAAAGTCCGAGTAAAATTTAATCAATACCCAAGTGAAAAAAGTATCATTCCACAATGTTTTGGACATGTTAAAGTTATGAATTAAGTGCTTTTCTCAAAGCAACAAGAAATTATATAAATTTAATTAATTGGGGGTCGATAATAGCAGAAGGTCATATTTTCAATCTGCTATTATCGACCCCCACATAATCTTTCCAGAAGTTGCAAGAGACTACAAAAATGGCTGATAGAAATGAGTTCTATATGTGTATAGTAGGATTAAATACAAAATTAAACTGATTCGATCCATAAAAACGGTAAATTTGATTTAACAGAAAGATACCTACCTTAACGGACGATGTAGTGGTTGGCACTGAAATTTATCTCATGCAGTCACACTGTATGTAAACATTCAAAATGGCGCATGAAGAAAATTTGTGACGTAAAAATGACAGTGAATGACATGATCACATGATTTCTAGTAATAAATGTGATTAAGTATCAATTAAGGGTGGGGGGTCGATAATAGAAGAGGGTCGATATTAGACTCCTTTGCTCTAGTGGTAATAAACAGAGCAATAAACATTGATATAACCTGACATCTGTTCTCCTTAAATTTACACAATGCAGAATATACATGTGTTGAAGCTTAGATAATTTTCAAACACTCTAGTACACTTTATCCGGTTAGCTAAATGAATATAGTTCGTGAAGAATATGAGGCATTAGAATCAAAATTAAAATTTACTTAATGACAGGTATGCAAACACATACCATGAACCTGATGTTGGTAATGGATTCCATAGCCAAATAATAGGTTACGTCTAAAGGTAAGAACTATTTTTTACTAAGTCTTGAAATACTAAAGGTAACAGAGCAAACCAGCAACTATTTACTACAAAGTTTATTTTGAAAAGTAACAATACAAAAACCTTGAAAATATTACCTAGCCGTAAATTCCAATTCTTATATGCAAGAATAGTCCAATCCTGTTTTTTGTCAGATTAACATCAATTCTAATTCTAATATGCTTTTCTCTGTTAAAACACTCTTACGCTAGAATGACGTCACGTTAACGTGCGGTGACGTCAACGTTTTTGTTGCGACCAAGAAAGAGCGCTACTATATTTTACTACTGTTTTAGATTAAGGGCATATTAGAATTGAAATAATTTATAGCAAAACCGTGTTTTGACCCTATTTATACACTCGGGCTGTAATACGTCGTGAATTTATTTCGCCCGACGTATAACCGCCCATCGTGCATAAATAGTGTTAAAGCACTCTTTAGCTATAAATTATTTCTTAAATCTAACACAGAATCCAATTTTAATTTTGTATACCCAAAGAATACGAAATCCGACAAATGTTAAATGTCTAAAAAAGGTTTTCAATAAGTTCTACTTTTTCCTGGGTCAGCTTCTTATTTAAAGCATCATGGAAGATTAAAGAAAAAGAAAAGAAAAATAATGCCTGGAAAATGTGACAATATAAAACCTGTTACCTAAAAACAAGTTTTATTTCGACAAAACAAACAAACACCTGTAAAAAGGAATGGTTCTAGATTTCTATAAAATTAAAAATTTTGAATAGGTGATCTGATATCAACATTCCAATCACTATTGAATCAAAATTTTTTATTAGAAACATTTGATGAGGATTTGATTTTTACATTTGAAGAAAATATCAAGATGGAATATTTCAGTGGTGAAGGAAGGGCATTGGATATCTCTAAGATGCTCCCAAATGAACACGGGTGCAGATATCATTTCATGTAGCTCAGGAATTCGGGTATGCTAATCATTTGTCAAAGGGTGCTTAAAGGACATTCTCTCAAGTTTGACACTTATTTCTCCTTACAATTCATAATTTAATTTCGTTGAAATTTCCTGTAATGGTATATCATTTTAAAACCAAATACAGTTTGACCAAAAGGTTTCCATTAGGGATGCAATTTACTTGTCCCTGATGTAGGCAGGTGCATTTTTTGTTATTTCTTGAACTATACAGGTCAGTCTCAAAATTTAACTACATAGTGATTTGTCTCATAATTTTTCGCATGCCCTTATTTCGGCTACATCACAAACAAAAACATGATTTTTTTTGCTTTAGCGATTGTATTAGATGAGTTAAAGTGATGCCTTTTAAAAATTGTCAATATTCTTTTAATTCCCTTAATTTTTCAACTACCAAACTCGAATTTCAGTCTAGTTTCAGAAATCTGATTATCTGTGTCAGTAAGAGGCTGGTACTGTTACCAACCGGGCATGTGGAAGTAATTTGCCTCGCCTCACTCCTGCTAATCTTTACCCTTAAATTATCTAGCACCTTTGGTGTTCCCTTTTTCTGTATGTTGTGTAGTTTTCTTTCGTATTTTCTTTGCTGTATATACATTGTATTCTTGAACATAGGAACTTAGGAATTGTATAACTATTTACTCTAAAGTTAAACACACACTACTTACATTCTTTCTTTATAACGAATTAAGACTTTCTCTGCTTCAGCAACGAATTTTAAAACAAATACATAAGCAGCGATGAATAAAATTCCACTGGTAGGTAAATACCAATGCTAGGCAAGCACAAGCTCTAACCAAGAACCATTCAAAACCAAACAATCAGTCTCAAACTCAGAACAAACAGACATTCTATACACTTCACAGTCAATCAGCAGAATACAATTTAAATAAATCAATCAATATTCTTACAAATGACAACTAAGCATTCAAATGACCTATATGCAACAAAATTGACAAATGAACAAATAAATTTAACTCGACAACCATTTACCTTAGCAACTAAAACATAGACCAGAAATAAACAACTCGGTAATATGTAAACTAAAATGAAACATCAAGGTCAAATCTCCGTCAAATACTTAATTGGGCAAAAATTGTTTTCACTAACTAAGCACATGTAGCGTATTTCAAAACGGCATGTGCACATACGTCTAGTGCTCCCTTTGTATGTATATCTTAAACCGAATTATCGAAGGCATTTTTTTTGCCATGCAAGCAAATTAAAGGTACTGTTTCCTACTGAAGACTGCTGTAGTCAAACAAAAAGAACCATTCTGACAATGTGTACCACTTTGAAATTGTGCATTTTGTCTGCCAAATATCTGCAGTGATTGACTATTCAAACATCTCAAACATTTTATGCATGATACATAGTTTCACTCTAATGTAGCCACGTAGATGAAGTCATCATTTTCGCACCCCACAATAAGACGTCTCTTTTCGTCATCTACACAGACAGACAGTGGGATGCCGGGTACCGATAGTAGTATTCTGTTGTACATAAAATTTCTTCCAGATATCTGGTGGATATTTTTCGAGCCCTTTCCGCAAACATAAATATTTCCTTCCTTGTCCACAGTGATATCAGATATACCATCTATAATGTTATCTTTGTAACTCTTGAAGTACCAGTTCTCTTTAAGATTATATGAATTTGCCTTGTCTGTATCAAAGCAGTGTAATATGCTGTTTTCTGAAATGAGGAACGCGTTTTGATTTTTTGGTATCACGCGTATACGACCAGTGTTTTCCAAAATCATTTCAATCGATGATTTGCTTTTGAAATTTGTTAACTGCCTAATGATTGCCCCATCACGCAGGCTTCGTACTTGTACCTCGATTATATCGTTATTACTTCGTTTTGGTGTATCTTTCATTTTGTCCGAAAACAAGACAATACAACGAATGTCAGTTTCCAGGGACATGTCAATACTGATCGGATAGAGTTTCGTAGAAAATCCATTAATATTGGTTAGGTCATCTGTGAATATGTATCTGTAAATCATCTTTTTACCATCAAGTAAAATAGCCAGATAACTGTCTGAGATTCGACACATATCTATTGGTTTTCCTTCCAAACTACATTCGTTTTTCACAGAGAAATCCGACTTAAGAAGTTTGATAGTTTGGTTTCTGTAATCACTTACAGCAATATGTCCATCAGACAAAATGAGCACTCTTGTTAAAGAACATTTCAATTTTGACCTATTGAGATTTCCACTTATGTCGTGCATGATTCTTGTTCTGCTGACCGAACTATTAATTAAAGGGTTACTTTCTGGTAGTTTTCTATTTTTTTTATTTCTTTCAACAGTGTCTTCAACGTTGTCTGGCGCATCTTCCAAAGCGTCACTAGAACTTTCTAGTATCATTTCTGTCCCTTTGCATTTTACAATGAATGCCTTTCCAATCGATGATAAGCCTGCCCAACTCTGATTCTCACTGAATTTTAGATGTATATCTGTATGTTTGTCCTGCGTCTTTTTGTCGTCTTTCAAAAGGTTGGCTTGTTTTAATATCAGCTTAGATATTACATTCAGTTCAGCAGTATTGCCATACTTCATTGTCACATCAAGAAGTTCCAAGTGCTTTGTTGTTACTTTTTCCATTTCTTTACAGTCATTGACTTCTTTTTCTAGCTCTGCTACTGCATCTGTCAAAACCCTTTCTGTTTCAGATTTGCAGCCTTCGTCAAGTGTCGACACATGTTGATAAATCTTCTCTACAAATTCTGCTCGTTCTTTTGTGATACACGCCTGATCCATATGCAACTGTTTTATATTTTCTTCTTTAGCTGTTCGTACTAAAACCGTTCTTTCATGAAATGTTATGAGCAAATCTCTCAATACAGGTTCTCCGCCGCCGCCTTCCATTGACGTCTTAGAAACTTCAGTTACTTCATCACATTTTCTATGATTCACAGCCAAACAACTGCTACAGATAAATGTCCCATGGTCTTTGCATTCAAAGGAAACCTCCATTTCAGGATGATGAGAGCATGACATTATTGACTTTAACATTTTAAAGGCACTAGGATCTTTCGGCATGTCATTGCCTTCAAGCACTTTATGGGTCCTTGTCATTCTACTTCTTCTGTGATCACGAACACAACCTGTGCAAAGATAATCAACACAATAAATGCAAAATGCAATCGCTTCTGTTTCAATTTCGTCAAAAAGACAAGGGTCACATCTTTGATGTTTACAATTTTCTTCAATACATCTGGTTTCCACTGTTATTTCACTCTGGTCAGGTTTGGTATCAAAGTGTTCTATAATGTCATTTTCATCTTTTGATTGGATAGCATCTGCAAAATCATCTCCTTTTATTTTCGTCGGATTGATATTCAGCTGTGTATTGTCTTTAACTGCAACATCTTTATTTTCGACAGACTCGCATTTACGGCTTGATTTGTATTCTTCAGCCTTCATTGGACTTTCATTCACTGAAGTAATATTGTCTTTTCCATATCCAGGCGCTTGATCCATTTTTCACCTATTGCTTTAATTCTCAGATGATTTAAAGCTTATGTTTTCTCCTCAGTATGAAAGTCAATATTTCATAGATTTGTTTTCACGAAAACATGTCTACATGCTACTGTCGTGTTGATATTTCCAATCATGAACTACTAATATTTCTACTTTTATCTGTCATTCATATGCCACGTAGACATTAGATAACAAAGATATGTCGATCAAAGAAACACCTGAGATATCTGTCACGCGAAGAGATGATTTCTGACGGTCCTCGGTAATGGATTTCTGAAAACATATTTGATTACAATTATGAAAGCAGATCTAAATCAAAATGTCAAAATTATTTGAGGAATATTACGAAGAGCATTAGTGCCATGTGCGTTATTTTGATTCCTGTAAGAAAAATATTGCGATTATAGTAAAACTGCGTTCATTGTTCTTGCTAAAGTTGATTTTATATTGGTTTTGAGTATATTGTTTGACTTGCGAGGACGTGCAAGGCCATAAATACCATCAGCTAAGTTCTTGTATCAGCATTATCCTTCAAATTGCCAAACTTTTTAAAGATATTAACAACTATATAAAACTGTCTTATTTCTCATTTTTTTCAGTCTTCCCTTTACGCTCTACATTGCATGTAATAAGACAAATGTGTCTGTTAGAACATAACAATGTGTAGTGATTATATTGTAACGATTTCGGAGGTGTAACGAATCTCTGATGATATTTATTTTAATGTAACGGATCTGAAACAAGAAACAGAATCTGACCATGTGTAAAACGGTTTTGTGAAGAGAAAATGTGCCATAATTTCGGGTATTATTCTGTCAATAATCCTAGCGATTGAATGCATCACTGGCTATTCCAACCAAACCTTGGAAGTTGTGAATAAATGCCTGTAAAAGATAAGAACGTGATTTTGTAAAATTTTCAATGAGAGAATTTGTTCGGGTATAAAGTGTCATCAATGTTAACAGATACATTAAATGTCTGTCTCGTACAGACAAATTTTCGATGAAGGCAAAATCCAAATTACCCAACAGTGTTGTCTTATATCACATTGTAATCATAAAACCAGGCCATGACACAGAAAAATGATTCGCCATGTAATATGTGGGATTTTTAAAAAATGGCATTAGTTTTATTTTGCTATTTTCTTAATATGTACAATTATAGCCACTTATCTGAGGCAAAATAACATTATTAAAAATAAATTAAATACTGAACAGATTTTTAATTGTGTGCAGTGCCTACCTAAGTTCGATTTCGATGACATAAAATATCCCATAATTCATCCCGAAATCCGTGTCACTTTGTCCACAAATTCGTTAAAGTAGAACGATAGAAATCATTTCTTCGTGTGACCGACATCCATAGGTGTGTGAATTTGTTGACAAGCCTTTTTAGTGTAAACAGTTTTGCACATTGCATAATCACTGCAGACAAATATACAGTCAAACTGGATAATCATTTGTCTTTTAGAAAGTAAATCAATTAATTAATTTTAAACCATTCAGGTGAATGTAGATAGCGTAAAACAAGTCAATCACTTTGTATTGACCCATGACTGCACTTAAGAATAATGGACTTTTCCTGGTTATAGCTTTGTTTTGTTATGCTAGTAAATCAATACACATGTATTGTAAAATGTAATATGGTTAAATACGGCGTTCCGTTAGGGCCATCGCCTGTTCCCTAGGAACGTGTAGCGCGAAGGTACGACGGTACGATGGCGAAGAGCAGCAGTACGATGGTGATAACGCGGCAGCACGATAATGATTTAATGATTTTGTGTAAACTTGGTAGTGCATTATGTTGTTTGTCACTTTTGTCAAACAAAGACCAGTAGTATTTATTGTGGCATACTTCCGACGTTTATTATCTGGTTTAGATAGGCAAACCAATTCTGGCATAGCGGCCTACTCTTTGAGAATTGCATCTAGTTCTCAAATTCTGATTCGCAAAACTCTACAAATATAATGTTGTACTTCTGTCCCTTTGTCATTATCAAACACTCACAAAGTATACAAGTATAACAACACTTCTTCTATCAGTTCATATGGTATATATTTCTTCAGATGTCTGTTAAGGTGATGTATACATTCCAGGCACTGAAATAACAAACAATTGCAACCATATTTAAATATAAACAAAGTAAACAGTTAAGTAACTGTACATGTGCATAATACATAGGTAATGTTCTCAGTTAAACATTCTGTACTGATAAATATCTCATTTATATAAAATCACAGTTTATGCACAATAGTGGTCTAATGCCTTAACTATGCATGTCATAAAATAATGCATACAATACATGTATAATGTTCACAAGATAATAAAAAGGCTAACTTACAGATCTAGGGGATCTTAACCCTTTATACACACAGTGACACTGGTCTGCACAGTTTCTCTCCACACATCTGCCACACGTGATGCTGATACTGTGAACAATGATTTAGATATTAATACATGCATGTTATAAATAGAAGTTCAGAAGTTATATACATGACCGCCATTTTGGAACACAAAGACAGCGCGCTAAATCATTAAATAGCACCAAAACTGAATAATAAATAATCATTCCAGCCATTGCAAAGTTACCTCTTAAAGCTATAGTAAATGCATGAAATGCATTTACAAGGCAAGCAGATAAAGAAGTGGCAGAAATAAAACATTCGTCAACCACAGTTCTGCACAACAGTTCCTTTACTCAAACTACCTGGGAGAACGACGTCATACACTTCTGATAATCACATGACCACAAATAAAATCAAAGTACTCGCAAGACCAGTAAGTATAATCAAAGTACTCACGAGACCAATTGATATATATACCCAAAGAGATAAAAACATCGGAAAGCAGCAATGAGAGAGACATAACCAACATGTCATATGATCTGGAAAATATGACCCGGCTACACACTCCCGCTCCATAGAAAATGACGTCTCGTCATTTAACAATAAACCTCAAAAAATTTAGCGACAATAAACTTAAAGTTTACCATCAACACTAACTAAAGAATTATCTAAACATTCAAATACATTTATAACTGCATCAGGTACATCTGCTGTCTCTGAAAATAACTAATATGATAACTTAAAACTACATATACACATATTGCCGGAAACTGCCTCTTGCTCTCCCCTTTCCAGAAATTGTGTCCCTACAATTCCAAACAACATGTTATATTCTATGAGATATACAAAGTAATGACAATCTAAAACAATCTCGCATACATAACTAATATCTATCTCCAGTATGAATTCTCATCTGTTTCACTATCACTAAGTAACAGTGTTCATATGTATCTCCTGTATGAATTCACATATGTTTCACCTAGTAACAACATTCAAATGTATTTCCAGTATGGATTCACATATATCTCATTGTATCAATAGCATTCTAAGTGTATTTTGTTTCATTAAGAGTGAAACACACTGTTTCATTTTGAGTGAAACATACCGTCAATTTTTCAAAGTCTACGGAATAAAATTTTAAAATGTGTATCTTCACTGGACATTATCATATGTACAGTCACATATCCTTTAAAACAATTATCTGTTTCTTCAATTCATTACCTTTACTTTCAACTTTCAATTTCTATTGAACATTATAAACACATCCTCATACTTTATAATGTTCATTAATTAATCCAATTGTAAATATCTTTTAAAAACAGAATAAAATATCATTTCATTATTGCATCTATCAATTTGCATGAAATGTCAGCATTCACTTTCTCTAGAATTCCTGAATTTACAAGTCTGTCTAGAGCTTGTAGTCTATCTACTGGTCTCTCAGAAATCTGGTTGAGATAATAATCCTTTTGCCAAGCTGGACTAGTCTTTTCCCTTGCTGATCTCTTTGGTACTGTTTCTGGATTATCTTTCTTCTTTTTGTTTGTATGTTTGTCAAATTTAGGTTTTTCTTGTTCTTTGTGTGTCTCTGTTGTGTCATCATCAGTTTCTGTTGTTTTATTGTTATCACCACTATCTTCTATTGTAGATATCTCTTTTTCTGTTGTTTCATCTTCTGGTTGTGGATGACTGTCTGTAAGACTGCCTTCACCATCACCAGTATCTTTTACTGCACCTTCTGCTGAGTGATCAGCTTCTACTGATATTTCTGAAACATCTTCGTCTTTCTGTACTGTAGCTGGAGTCCGAGCGTCCCCGGGAATACTTGTAGTTACTACAAATTCATCTCCAGACTCATCACTATCTATTTCCAACTCTGTGACGTCATATTTCTTCTTATTCCACATATCATCCAATTCTATCTGTTCTTTAGCAGCTGTTGTATCTTTATCAGGCCTTACCAATTTTCTTGGTTTAGGTATGGGTTTCCCTTCATCTTTCATTACAGAAGTTATCTTTTCCTTATCAGTTTCATTTTGGATGAATCCCAGAAGAAAAAGATGGTTTCTGTGTAGGGTTCTTGTTTCTCCATTTGGTGATTTAATGATGAACACAGGTATATCCTTGTTTGGTTGATCTATCACTTCACATGCATCTTTCTCGAATTTATCAGAAATTTTATGTTTTCCATCAAATGCTAGAATTTTAACCAATACTGTATCTCCTATCTCAATTCTCACTGCCTTTGCCTTCCTGTCATAACCTGTTTTCTGCTTCACTTTAGCCTTTTCAATATTTTTCTTCACTATTTCCTGTGTAACTTTTATCCTTTTCTTGAGGTTTTCTATATACTCTATATGTGATGATGGATTTCCTTCATTGTCTTGGTGTTTCTCAAAGAGGGTGTCTACTGGTAAAACTGGTTTACGACCAAACATCAATTCAAATGGAGAATATTTTGTGACTTCGTGTTTTGTAGAATTATACGCATGTACGTACTAAAGACATAGTTCTGTCTCTGTCAGGATGGCCCACATCATTATGAAGACCTGTAAGGACTGTTTTCTTATACACACTTGGTAAAACTAACTGTTGTAATCTGTTTTCCCCATCCATAATTTCTCTGTATAATATCCCTCTTATCATCTTTAAGTTGTTAAAGTTCTTTTTCATAGTATAATCCTCTCTAGTGAAATAATGTTTCTTGTCTGGTAGGTGTTTATCAATTGTTGCTCTTACCCACTTTCCAATTATGTAATCTTCACGTTGGTTTCTTCTGATTTCTCTGCTTTCGTTTTGAGCAAACGGCTGTCCAGGTGTATCACTTATGTCTATGATGTTAATAGAAGCAGCAGGAAGTATTTCAATAAAAGCTGGTATTTGACTGGATGAACAAATGGTTTTGACTGTACTGTCTTCTATCTTGATGAAATCCGTATTCGATTCTGTAAGTTGATCATAAGGGTATCGAGACATACCATCAGCGTCTGCGTTTCTCAAACCTGCTCTATAGATAATGTCAAAATTATATTCTCCGAGTGCTGAAGTCCAGCATTGTCCTGTGGCATCTAATCTGGCTGATGTTAATACATGTGTCAAAGGATTATTGTCTGTATACACTGTGAATTTATTTGCTATCAAGTAATCTGAAAATTTTTCTGTAATTGCCCATTTTAAAGCAAGGAATTCAAGCTTAAATGCAGAATAGTTCTTTTCCGATCTTGATAAACTGCGACTTGCATAAGCGACTACTTTCTTCTGACCATTTTGTGTCTGATATAAGACGGATCCATGACCTTTCGTCGCCGCATCTGTATGAAGCTCAAATGGCTGTTGAAAGTCTGGATATGCCAGTATAGGTGGAGATGTTAAGATGACTTTCAAATATTTTCTGCTGTTCACTACCCCATTTCCATTCCATTGTCTGTTTCTGTTTTGTCTTCTTTGCTGATGTTGGCGGTAAGAGATCTGTTAGGGGTTTAGTAATCTTTGAAAAATCTTTGATGAACCTGCGATAGTACGAAGAAAAGCAATAAACGATCGAAGTTGGTCAGGGTTTTTTGGTGTCGGACAGTTACGAACTTTTTCAATCTTATCCGGATCAGTTTCAATTCCTTCCTTGCTAACTATGTGTCCTAGAAATTTAACTTTTTCTGCCATGAAGAAACATTTATCTGCTGAAAGTTTCAGATTGCATTCTTGAAGTCTAGAAAGTACAAGGTCGAGGCGTTCTAGATGTTGTTCAAAAGAGTTACTAAAAATAATCAAGTCATCTAGGTATATGATACAGATCTTCATGTTAAAGTCACCTAAGCACTCTTCCATTAGTCTCTGGTAGGTAGCAGGAGAGTTTGATAGACCGAATGGCATTTTAATATATTCGTAAAAACCAAGCGGTCCCACTGTAAACGCTGTTCTTTCCTTATGAGTGTCTTCCATTTCGACTTGATGGTAGCCGCTTTTCATATCTATAGTTGAAAATATTTTCGATCCTTGTAGTGCGTCGAACACTTCTTCAATCCGAGGGAGGGCGTACGCATCGCGAATGGTCCTTTCATTAAGGGATCTATAATCAACACACATTCTAAGTTTGTTGTTCTTCTTTCGTACTAGTACCACATTACTAGCCCAAGGAGATTTAGATTTCTGTATAACACCGCTACTCAAGAGTTGTTCTAAATGACGTCTCACCTCATCAATCATAGCGGGAGGAATGCGTCGATGCCTCTGTTTAAAAGGGGTTTCGTTTAAAAGATCTATTCTATGTTTGATTTTATCGCAATGTCCAATATCTGTATCACTTGTTGAAAAGATCTCTTTATGTTTCAGAAGGAGCTCTTTTATTTGTCTATCTTGTTCAGGAGTTAGCGATGATTCTATGTGTACATCATCGAAGATTTGATGAGTGCTTGTATTCTCCAAGTTGTTGAATACAGTTTCGTCTACCGTGACTGGTTGTAACTCGCACAAGATTGCTTTAGGGGATATTGTTACAGTGTTTGTGGTCAAGTTCGACAAGTTGACTGTGATCTCTCCATTCTTTCTGTAAACATAGTGTGTAACTGAAGGAGTTATGTCAATGAAATCTGGCAGCTGGGAGGTTTCTGTCTCTTGTAGAATTGAACATGTAGGACTGTACTCTAATTCTTTATCTGTAAAGACTGATTTGGACCAAGTGTAACTTTAGATGTTTCGGCACTTCTTACTATGGTAATTTTGTCTTTATTCTTTTTAAGTTTTTTCTCTCTGATGGTGATACAACGGAAGGATAGATACCACGGGGTATGTAACTTGGCTTTCTGTAAAAAGCTGTCACCAAAATTTTCTTTGCAGTCTTTCATCATTTCATTTAGAATGTTAGTACCAATAAGTATGGGTGTCTTGTTATTGTAGTTTGTATCTGGAACAATGAGAAATAAACAATGTTGTTCTTTGCAGTTTGGAATTCCATGTGTAGATAATGTTGTTTCAATGTATCCATGGTATGGTAATGTGTTACCGTCTGCACATTCAATGTTCAAAATATCTTTCACTGGCTGAAGAGGCTTATCTTGTAAGTTGTTCTCATAGAAATTTTGGCTAATGGTACTTATACAACTGCCTGTATCTATAAGTGCTGTAGTTGAGATGTTATTTATCAAAATGTCAGCTTCATTAGATTGACCTACTAAATTTGGACCTTGTTTTTCAAAAGTGCTGCTGGCTTGTCCATTGACAGAAGCACAATTCAGTTTAAATGTTCCTGACAGTATTTGGCAATGTGACCCTTCTTGTTGCATCTATAACATGTAACTGTTGGGGATGGATATCAGACATCTGCTGGTCTGAATTTGTTTGATCCTAAAGGACGGGATGGTCTATAGTCTCCTCTGCCTGGACCATGGTAGAAATTTCCTCTCATATGTCTCCTTCCTATATAGCCTCGTCCTCTACTTGTATTTAATGGTTCTTCTCTTTCTAATTCTAGTTTGTTTATTCTTTCATTCATTTGTTGTAATAGATCTTTCACTTCTCCTAATTCAGTCTTTTCTGGCTTTGGGTTGGCTGAATGGCACTTCCCAGTTGTATCTTTCTGTAATGATTCCATTTCACTTTCTATTTTTCTTACTTCTACTTTGAACTTGTCGTAATCGTCTATTGTTTCAAATTTGTAATTTGTCTCAATCCTGAATAAAAAACACTTTTTAAAGTTTTCTCATATTTAGGATCTAGTGCACCGATTTCCCCAGCTTGTGCAAAAATTTCTTCTAACTTTGCTGAATATTTTAGAACAGATTCGTTTGGTTCTTGTTTGCTGGCATAAAACTTTTTCAGAATCGATTCTTGTGATTCAATATCCCCATATGTACTTTCAAATTTGCACATCAATTCTTCAATGGTCACTTTAGTCCCTAATCTTCTCAAAATATTTCCTGCCTCTCCTTTCACGCTTCGTCTAATACCAAGTAAAATCTGTTCTTTTGTGTAAGTTTTCTCTTCCAGTAGGCAACAAATCTCATACTTCCAGGTAGGGTAAGTCACTTCTCCCTTTCCTGTTTCGCCATAAAACAATGATATCCTGGGGAACTTGCTACCGGTTACTTCCTTAATAGTAGTCTCCATCTTAACCTCGGCTGCTGTAGCACCATGCTTTGAAAAATCTGGTTCTTCTCAACCAAAATGTTTCATGTATGAAACTAACTCGTCCATATTCTCTACTTTAGGGGGGTCTTTTAAACCGTGCATTAATTCTAAAAGTTTCAAGTCCTCTTCTGTTACTTTTGATATATCCATGTTTCTATATGTCACAAAATTATTTCACTGTAGTCACTTTCAGTTACCGGTATTAAATATAATTCTTCTCCAAGTACAAAAAATATGCTTCCAATGTCTCTAAAAGTCTCTATTTGTGTATACAATGTGCACGCAAGCTTCACAATTTCTATTTTTCAATTATGTCACCCATAAATTACTCTGGTATGTACTATCAACACTGTTAATCAATTCCCGTTTGCTCCTTCTATGAACAATTTCAAACTATCTCAAGTCGTTTATTCTTGTATTCAGTTTAGTAGCTATTCATTTCTACTGAAAACTTTCAATAGTATACTACTACGTGTAGACTCAAACTCCTTCACTCTTAATTCAGTATTGCACTATATTCAGTACTAAATTACTACACAACGGCGCTAACTTTATGTTCACCTGCCGCGATTATTTATCCTTTCAACTTATATATGATTTCACTGTACTCTTTTCAATCCTTGTATTATTCAGTCAAACTTGATCAAACAAATCAATTCAATCTTTCAAACTATTTTCAAATATATTTATTCAATTTCAAAACTGAAATTTTTCAACTATTTCAGCCTATTTCAAATCAATAACTCTCCTCAAGTTCAATTATGATATCCTATTCAACGAAGTAACTCAAAATTGTCTGTTACTCACTTCAATATTTACTTCAATATATTTGTATTATTTCAATACAATATGGATATTTTCTCTCAACTTTATTCTATTTTCAATTTCACTTTCAAATTCCCAATGTTCCGTAATGAACCATACTTCAACTCAGTTACTCTTTAGTAATGCTACCTTTAACTACAATCAGTGTATATGCTTCAATATTTTCTCTCTTAACTTATAAACCTTTGCTTCACCTAATTAATCTAAGTGTTTGTAGAGCTCTGTTATTATTTCCAAAATTAGTTCAAAATTAATTTTAGAATGTTTAAGTAAGGTAATGATGAATGAAATAATTCTATTTCAAACACCCCTATATTGTTTATAACTTAATACCACCTTTATATGACACAGCTGCTTTAATACAACACCCTTATATTGTTTACAGCTTAATAAACTGTTATATGACACAGCTGCTTTAATACAACATTATTCTATTTATTACAACTTTTATGTGAAACAGCCGCTTTAATACACCACTGTTTAATCAATATATGAAACAGCTTCTTTAATAATTAATTTATACACTACTGATTCTATCTATTAAGTAATTCTATATATTGTTTATATTATTTTTTTTTTTCACACAATAAATAACATAGCTTCTTTTAATGTATCTCCTATGAAAAAAATATCCAGCTATTTATAATCTGTCAACAAATTAATGTAATATTCAATCAATACACAACACAATATACCTATATCAATGAAAGACAACTCTGCACTGTCTAATATTTCTATAAATAAAGATTAGCTAAATATAAATATAGCCAAGGTCAATATAATCCAATGGAAAACAACCAGAAATAGAACACAAGTCCAAAAATAGAACACCAAAGGATTCCAAAGCCAGATCAACCAATCAAATAAGAGAATCCCCACACACCTTCAGCTTGGAGAAATACCTGTACTTTTAACTCTCAAGTAGGTCACCAATGTTTATAAACAATGACAGATGGCTGGAATATGTTTTACAGCTAAAAAAATGTTCAAAAATTGAATAAATCAGTTTTTTCAATGTATTCAAATTACTAAAGAGTGTTCCAATATAGCAGTCACACTGTAAAGTAGTTAAATTTAGAATTAAAAGTGAAAAAAAAGAAGATATAGATTCATGCAGTTATTTGTTAGAACCTTCACCAAATTAAAGTGCAGTGAAAATTTTCTTACATTCAATACCGTACTATCATTCCTGAAAAAAATTTTGCAAATCACTCCGTATTTAAGGTTCTTTTAACAGATTCTTTATAATATGTAAAATATATCCTGAAAATATCAGAATGACCTGTAATTCTATAAATATTATTACACAAATATACCTGAAATAACGACAATACTGTTTAAAATCAATGATAAAACACCAAAAACATCAAAGAGTTCATCACACTGAAGTCACTGTTCTTCACCGGTGAACATCACACTAAAGTGTCTTGAAATGTTGATCTCGCTGTTCCGGAATACGACTTCTCGAAATGCCGCTCTTTTCTGTTCCAGAATATCTCGTCACTAACAACTCACTCGAAATGCTGGTCGGTCTTCTCCCTGTTCTAATAATTCGTGTCCTCACGAATATTTATACGTAAAATGTTTTTCTAAGCATATGGACGTCACTATTGTAAACTTTCTGGATAAACACTTGAACAGTTTAAGTTGGAAACCACAACTACTGTAATTATTTGACTTTTATGTCAAAATTTAGATGAGTGTTCATTTAATGACACTGACTGAAGTTAAATGACACAGACTGTTTTGTTCTTAATCACTGTATATGATGAATTCTGTGACACTTTACTTAAACGGGGTCTCACAAAAATTGAGTAAAATGAGTTCGTCCTACTTATCTTGTACCGATATCACTTGGGAGCTCCATTGTTGTACTTCTGTCCCTTTGTCATTATCAAATACTCACAAAGTATACAAGTATAACAACACTTCTTCTATCAGTTCATATGGTATATATTTCTTCAGATGTCTGTTAAGGTGATGTATACATTCCAGGCACTGAAATAACAAACAATTGCAACCATATTTAAATATAAACAAAGTAAACAGTCAAGTAACTGTACATGTGCATAATACATAGGTAATGTTCTCAGTTAAACATTCTGTACTGATAAATATCTCATTTATATAAAATCACAGTTTATGCACAATAGTGGTCTAATGCCTTAACTATGCATGTCATAAAATAATGCATACAATACATGTATAATGTTCACAAGATAATAAAAAGGCTAACTTACAGATCTAGGGGATCTTAACCCTTTATACACACAGTGACACTGGTCTGCACAGTTTCTCTCCACACATCTGCCACACGTGATGCTGATACTGTGAACAATGATTTAGATATTAATACATGCATGTTATAAATAGAAGTTCAGAAGTTATATACATGACCGCCATTTTGGAACACAAAGACAGCGCGCTAAATCATTAAATAGCACCAAAACTGAATAATAAATAATCATTCCAGCCATTGCAAAGTTACCTCTTAAAGCTATAGTAAATGCATGAAATGCATTTACAAGGCAAGCAGATAAAGAAGTGGCAGAAATAAAACATTCGTCAACCACAGTTCTGCACAACAGTTCCTTTACTCAAACTACCTGGGAGAACGACGTCATACACTTCTGATAATCACATGACCACAAATAAAATCAAAGTACTCGCAAGACCAGTAAGTATAATCAAAGTACTCACGAGACCAATTGATATATATACCCAAAGAGATAAAAACATCGGAAAGCAGCAATGAGAGAGACATAACCAACATGTCATATGATCTGGAAAATATGACCCGGCTACAATAACATTATTAAATATTTAAAAAGGACTACAGTAAACCCTTTTATAAAGAACTCCTCGTGAACTGCATAATTCGTTTTATTTAGAGTTTTTTATAAACGTAGAGAGAAAACAAAGTCCATATAGGCGTATATAGCAATTTAAATCCAACCATTATCGAATCAATCTAAACAGCCAACGAACAGTAGAAACACTATGCTTCATTAAAATTTTTGATAATGCATTTGCTATGAAAAAAATGTTATTTCAATGCATATGTATCATTGGGACATTCATTGTATCTGATAATATTCTCTATGTGGAAAAGATTCGTACTTTTTGGAAAACTCTAACCATAGCTCAACAGTTTCACGGACAATAATGAGATAAAATGCATTTTGAAGGATTAAAGTTTGTGTGGGTAGACACCACCAAACCGACAGAAGTTGGTGAAT
>NW_026463508.1:0-43753 GCF_021730395.1 Mercenaria mercenaria
GATCAATTAAGAAAAAAGAGTCGTCTGCAAAAGGCAGAATATTTTTCTATTAAACCAGTACCTCGTCGCACCTCAAATAACTGGAGCGCGCTGTATGATGTCATCCCCTGTGCCACGCAACGTTTACTTTTAGCGGTGCGGGTGTTTGAAAGTAATTTTCTCTGGAAATACTTTTATTTATACACTGTTGTTGACAACTGGTCATCCAAGCGTTTGTTTATGTCGATCCTGTTCATTTCAGTAAAAAAAAATCATAATCGTATTTAAGGAGGTAGGTTACCTTGTTACCAGGGTAAATTCAAATTAGTTGAACCGCAGCATTTTTTTATATTTCGCGTAATTTAATTTTTTTACTGCTACAATCTCAATTTCGTTTATCTCTGTCCCTTCAAGTACATTTTTTATCCAGGTTTGAAGTACATGACCCTCCAAAGTTATTTTATATTGAAAGAAGAAGGAAAATACGGATATTTAACACCTTTCAGTGTATTTTGGTTTCATTGTTATCCGTAGAAGTCTGCATAATTGATAATTTTACTAGTATGCGCGTTAGCTTTCTAATTAAAGCTTAATATGTATATGTCGCGGGGCTCGTGTTTCCATGGTAACGCAGTTTCTCTCATTTTTAAACAACTATGTATGAAAACGTTCTTTTTATGGCTTCAGTGCCATTCTGTTAATGACCAACATTGAATATTTTGGGTAATATTATTAGCAAGATACCAAGCACTTTAAATGGTACCCTATTTTTCATAAAGTTTAAAGTAACCATGGAAACAGAGATGTTGAAAATAGCTTATATCTTGCTTTTTAACGTAATTTCTTATAAAGCTATTAAATAAAATTACCTTTCTTGTAAATGTAGCTTTGAAACATCTTATTTCTAGCGTAAGTAAATATTTTCGTATTATTTGCATTTATTTAAACAAATTTCACAGCTTAAAATACTTACAGCAGTACCTCTCGTCTGACATTTTTTATGGATAAATCGTTCTGCATGCTGCTATTATTCTCATGGATATTGTTGAAATGAAAATAAAAAGCCGAAACTGTGTTCCTTAAATAGACCAGTGTCAACGCTTTGGAATTTTACATTTAGATATATAGGTCACGGGCTTCGTTTCCATGGTAACATCAATTTAATTCAAGAAACCACAATTTTCTTCTGAAATTTGAATAATTTTTGAGCTTAGTTTTAGTATATAAGTAACAAATTATCAACGGAAACTGAAAAATAGGTATTACAAATCAAACTGCCCAATTTTTATTTGAAAATTGCCGTAAAAAGTTACTTTCATCCAACTATATTCCCAATAACATCAGTTACCATTAGTTTTAGTATATAAGTAACAAATTATCAACGGAAACTGAAAAATAGGTATAATTACAAATCAAACTGCCCAATTTTTATTTGAAAATTGCCGTAAAAAGTAACCTTTCATCCAACTATATTCCCAGTAACATCAGTTACCATCATCCATTTCCCAATAACATCAGTTACCATCATCCATTTTCTTACATTCCGCATAACATTTCAATATAACTACATAAAAAAAGCAAAATATTGATCATTATTCAGAGCGAAAGACTCATAAAAGATATTTCAGCAAATAATGGCTGTTTGAAAATAGTTCAAATAAAAAAATGCACAGAATTACGTACTTTCAAAATAAAACCTATAAATTTTGCGCGGTAAGTGACACGTAACGTCATGACGTCAATGACGCCATTTTAAGGCAACAATGTTTTGAAGCGTTTCTGTGGCAATTTATTCATCATTTTTGCATAATTAAATCATGAAGCATCAGATCGGAGACAGTTTCATTATTTTTCCAAAGAATGGATATACAAACACATTTAGTTTGTCGTAAACGTCGTCGTAAATCGTCACGTTAGCTTCCGGTTGGGCATGCGCATATACAAATATTAAGGTAACCTACCTCCTTAAAGTGTGTCTTAACGGTGTCTGAATTATTAAGCACCGTCGTGATTTAGGCACTGGACCAGTACCTGCATATAATACTACACTTTTCTGTAGTCTGCAACCACAAAAAATTAATACTACGTGAGAGAGAGAAAAGGTTTTAGATAAATGTGCTAGGATATAAATGACGCGCATTTGGTGAGACAGCCTGCACCGCGGGACCGTCTTAATTAACAGTTAGTACCGCTATTTACCTCACAGAACCCCAGTCTATGTTAAAGACCACCAATTGTTTTCCCATAGACTTCATATTTATATACATTTAGGTCATAGGTTACATTCTACAATTCTTTATTTATTTCATATTAACAATAAAATATTCAGACCTCATTTTCAGCACTTTAGAGCATTTCAGTGATATGGAAACCATATATGGTCATTTATTATGACAAGTCTTCTTATCAAAAATAGAAAAATATTGACATGTTATGTTGTATATAAGAAAAATAATCTGTTCTGAGAAACATCAGTCCCTAAAAATACCAGTCGTTTCACCCCTAGATGTTTCACCCCTAGTTGTTTCACCTCCCAAAACCCTAGTTGTTTCACCTCCCATATGAATATGAATAGTATGATTGATTTAAGTTGAAGTTCAAGATTAAATGATTAAAAAGAAGTTTAATTAAAAGGAATGGCTATATATATGCAAATATGATATGTAATGTTAGTTGATTTATGGTGAATATAAAGCCTTTGTAGATAAATATGAGTGAATAATATGACAGATGGTCAAATAAAAAGAAATGCATTAAAATGGCAGAGTTTCAGTATGTATTAAAAGTTATGCTGTTAAATGATAGATTTAAAGTTTTCATTATTCTCAGTTTTCAAAACAATAACAATAAAAATAACAAAACAAATATAATTATTTGTTTAATGACATAATTTAACCATAAAAAGATATATTTTGATTGATGTAAACATGTGTGAATAGATTATTTATCACACCTAATTACAAATATAAAGGATGTTAAGGTACATGTGTATGCCTAAAATTATGTTTATATGTTTTTTGTTGTGTCGATGAGCTTTTCATACTTAAGACAAATAAAATTTATGTTATGTTATGTAATGTCATAATCAAATTAAAGGGATAATTTAATCCAATTATCACATATCATAATTCAAGGGTCAGTTTGCTGCAAAGTGTTTGATTTGTAGTTCCTAACAAAATTCTTTGTTTCCGGTAACTTGCTCAAAAAAATTAAAGTAGGTAGGTCGGAAATTTTTTTTTGGTGGGTGGGGGAGTGGGGAGTGGGGGGGGGGGGGGGTTATTAAGTGAGACTTTTCGGAAATTATTTTTGCGTCAAAAACTGGATACAAATAAGGGGTTATGCCTTTAGAGCTTCAGTAAGTTGATTACTAACATCACTGACCAAGTTTAAAGCATAAAAAATGCAGTTTTGCAAAATTTTGTTGAAAAAATGTTTTCAAAGGCCATAAAAACATTTATGGTCGGGCCAAAATTTTAGGGTAGGTCGGGATACCGGAAACAAACAATTTTTTTACGCCTAAATATATTATCATGCCGCTGGCTCGTTCTCCTCCGTGTATGCCCGGCATCTAGCTGTAATATGCAATATCTGTAAACATTGGCAGCACATCAAGGGTAGAACCACTGGTAATTATGGTAATTATTATTTCATTTATTTTTTTATAATTTCTGTCATCCAAATTTTCCAGATAAGAAAAAGTTTAGTTGAATTCAACAAAAATACAGAAAACAAGAGCTGTCACTAATGGTGACAAATGCCCCTGCAGCACCTTGGCCTTTGACCTGGTGACCCCAAGGTCAGTAGGGGTGGTGTACTCAATAAGTACTATCAGCATGTGAAGTTTGAAGGTCCTGAATGAAGTGGTTTGCATGTAAAGTGCCTTCATGCAAAAAGTTAACGTTGGCCCCTGTGACCTTGACCTTTGACCTGGTGACCCCAAAGTCAGTAGAGTTGGTGTACTCAAAAAGTACTATCAGCATGTAAAGTTTGAAGGTCCTGGGTGCAGTGGTTCGCAAGAAAAGTGCCTTCATGCAAAAAATTAACGTTGGCCCCTGTGACCTTGACCTTTGACCTGGTGACCCCAACGTCAGTAGGAGTGGTGTACTCAATAAGTACTATCAGCATGTGAAGTTTGAAGGTCCTGGGTGCAGTGGTTCGCAAGTAAAGTGCCTTCATGCAAAAAGTTAACGTTGGCCCCTGTGACCTTGACTTTTGACCTGGTGACCCCAATGTCAGTAGGGGTAGTGTACTCAATAAGTACTATCAGCATGTGAAGTTTGAAGGTCCCGGGTGCAGTGGTTCGCGAGTAAAGTGCCTTCATGCAAAACTTAAACATTGGCCCCTGTGACCTTGACCTTTGACCTGGTGACCCCAATATCAGTAGGAGTGGTGTACTCAATAAGTACTATCAGCATGTGAAGTTTGAAGGTCCTGGGTGCAGTGGTTCGCAGTAAGTGCCTTCATGCAAAAGTCAACGTTGCCCTGGACCTTGACTTTGACTGGTGACCCAAAGTCAGTAGGGGTGGTGTACTCTATAAGTACTATCAGCATGTGAAGTTTGAAGGTCCTGGGTGTAGTGGTTCGCGAGTAAAGTGCCTTCATGCAAAAAGTTAACATTGTGACTAACGAACGAACGAACTAACTAACTAACGAACGAACGGACGGACAGTTGAAAACTAATATGCCTCCCTTCGGGGGCATAAAAAACAAAGACAAATATCAAACAGGGAATGCCACGTACCAAAATCGCAGCCTCCCCAAAACGAAACCTACAGCACGCAGACGTGCACACCACACACACACACATATACGCACACACACACAAAGCCAACACACGAGGACAAAACGAACAAACAAAGGAACACACACACATACACGCGCACACACACAAAGCCTACACAAGAGGACACAACATATCTTTTATTTTTACACAATTCTTCATAATAGTACAATTCATGGGATTTGGAAAAAAAACTTAATATAACACATCACAACGTTTTTGTTTCAAAAGTCTCATAACAATTACAATACAAAAAAAAGTTGTTTGATTTTTTTTTATATACTGTCTGAGAACAGCCGTTTAGCAATTACGCGTAGGTAGAAATTTCTCGCAAAAAATAAAACTTATTTCAAGAAAATCACAATGAAAATGGTCTAGATCTTTTCACAATGCAATAAGCAATGAAACTAAACCAAAAATATAACTCCTCATGTCACAGTGACTCATTATACCAGATTTTATCCATAGCATGGAACTACATTTTGGACTACTTCACAGGTAACACTGAGTAGTCACTTCAGGTTTGGTGTAATCCGACCTACCTTATGCACATGAGTAAGCAGTGTGGGGAATCACGTGACCCAAAATGGTACGGAACACGGAAATCAACATGGCGGATTTTTTACTTTTTTACCAATTTCCAAAGGTAAGTAAAAACTACAGCATCTATTTTATTCTTATTATAGCGCAGTCTATGCGCATTTTAATGCTCTTTCCAGCAATGTATGTGTCTTGTCTATGTTTCTTCTAGTTTCTGAGTTACCTTCGAGGTTTTGACCGAACCGATGATAATTTTCTGTAAAACACAATGGTACGATACACGTAATTACTCTTTGCACACAAAAATCTATGTAATTTGCAGCTTTTCGTACTTGTTTTAATTTGTAACTGTTAGATCTTTATCATATAGTAACCATGCACAATGTTTCTATATGATTTTTCGTGAATTCTTGCAAAAAATAGACAAACTATTGAAATGGTACGCGACACGTGCTATGATACGCAACACGTACTAACTGTTGGCAGTCTGATGCGCAACACGTGCATGTGTCACCAACGGCGATTTAGCTTCAAATTTGCGTCACAATTAATCTATTGAACTATTTCAAACGTGGTTTTCAGTTTTTAAGATCACTGCAATCTTTATTTATGTTTAAAGTGGTCAGCACGCTAAGACTTTCATGTTTCAAAATTACATAAAATCTATTAATCTTATTTCAAAAATGCGCAGTTGTTTAGTTTTCTAATCTTGTATACTTTTCTTCTACAGACATGGCAAAACCTAAGAAGAAACGGAGTCTGACACTTGGGAAAAAAGTGGATAAAGAAGCAAAACAAGAATATCAATATCAAAGTGACTTTCCAATTGCAGCAATGCGCCAGGAAATCACCAGCGAGAAAACAAACAAAAAGACTTCTTACGCCATCTGAATCCACTCTACAACTTATATCCAGCAAACTGAAGAAAAAAGGCATTTAGGTCATTTGTCGCTTCCAAAAAAATACAAACATACAATAACTCTCGATTAAAGTTAAAGTCTTCAAGATCACTTTTTGGACGTGTAGAAGAAAACAGTGATATGTAAAGACAATGTAGAGCACTTCTTAAACACTGGATTGCAAGTGTGAAGAGCTGCATAATACAGACAATGTAGTCCCCGTTGATGTGACTGATGAAGATATTAATGAAAATTTATTGTCAGAAGTTTTCTCGGTATTATAAGAGGAAGATGGACTTGATGAAGTAATGATAAAATTTCTAAAATTGGCTAAAGATAAAAAATCCCAGTAAACAGTATAGCATTTTGTTTCGTGCATGGAGGTTGTTTATTGGTTTGGGTGCACTAATACAATACAAATGAGATACTCGAACAAAACTAAGATGTTTGGATACTTGGCTGGAGAATGTTTGGAAGACGGTTTATTCGTTTTATGAGCGGATACAAAAATAGGGTAGAGAACGTATTGGGAATGTCAGATCAAGGGCTGTCATCACCCTAAACATATTTGATAAACTTTACCGTACCAGATTTGCTAGTGTTCATAACATTTAGTAACAAATAACATCATCTAAAATTGGAACTAATTATTGAACTCTAAATAAATGTTACTATATACCTTTCTGACGCATTTTTAGTCGATAGTTCCGATAGTTTCTTCATGGAAACATTTAACAGAAAACGTTTGTTTTCAGTATCATTGAACAAAATACTACACTACATTTGTATATGGGGTCTGGTAAACATATCCCCCTTGGCCAAGCCAACATTATCTGCTACCCCCTGTACAGTATATTTTAACGTTATGGTACATCCCGAGACATAAAACAATCATACAAAATAAACAGTCTTCATCGGATCACGTTTTAAAATGTTCACCCGCCTAACCATGTTTGCGAACTGGGTGAGCTTTTATATTATGTACGATTGTTTTATGTCTCGGAACGTACAATACTGTATATGGGCGTAGCTAATATGGGGGTCTGGCCAAGGGGGTATGTTTTTCACAGTGATATTTTGAAGCGAATACATCGTCTTTGTATATCTGTAATTGTTTTATAATACTCTTCTCGCGATTTTAAGGATTTTGTGTTACTATGTTTATAGTTGGCATTTTATGTGACGGTATCACCATTTTGACATTGTTTCTAGTTTCAGTTTTGTATATCCGTATATATATATATACTTGCAATTTGGTCAAGTATTATTTATGTGTGAGTAAAGTGTGATTTAACCAGGAGTTCAAGTTAAATACGTATTTTATATTTACGTACAAAAGATGGACAATTAATAAATAATTATAATAATTTAAACTGACGTTGTTTTTGGTGGCTATATTGTCCATTGAAACGTATTCCAGATACTTACGAGCAGAAAGAGGCTTTGGAAGAACCAACACAAGATCCTACCTAGTTTTCTCATATAAAGAGGCTGGTATTAGTGGGGCTATAACATAAACCTTCTATCTTTTCAATTTCACAGTGATTAGAAACTTGAATAACAGTTCGATTACTTCTTTATTGCAATTAAAAACATAATTAAACAAAATTTTGTCACAAAAACATGTGCAAAAAAAGAACATATCATTTTTTCAATTGACAAAAAAGCTATCAAAGCTCATTTTCATTATCTATACAGAATCTATACAGCAAACTTCCAACAATAAATTAAAACTTCTTAAAATTTCCTTTTCTCAATGTCATTGAGTCTTTCTATTCCCATTTAGTATGTCAACTTATATCACATAATGTCCTTTTGCATAAAATTTAGCCCCATGATTTTAATCACACTGTTTTCACATTGTTTACTGAATGTATCAAATTTTCCCTACCATTTACTATTAAAAACATCGGTTCTTTCTTCACTCAGTATCTATTTCACTTCCGGTATTTGTTCTCATTTAGTGTATATTTATATCACATTCCCTTTCACGTTAAGTACTCAAATAATGTTTCTTTTCTCCAATTGTATTTATATCATCTTCCGTTTATTTTCGGTACTGATATCGTAACTATTTCTTTTCTCGTTCATAAGCACTTCCCAGTCCAGTCCCATCCTCTTCATCGGTAGCATTTTATTTTATTCGTCCTAGCCTTCTCCCACCTTATACACAGAGCTCCTTTCTGAACTGCGTTCCATGATGTACTAACAGTTCCCTGTTTTCTTTTCACAGGAAGTCTCTTTCTGCTTGCAGTATCGAACATGTGATTTCTTCACACAGTAATTCAGTGTTTAAGAAATGTTCTACATCGTCTCTGGTATCACTGTTTTCCTCTACATGTCCAAAAAGTGATCTTGAAGACCTTTATCGGGAGTTATTGTAAATTGTTTTTTGGAAACGACAGGTGACTAAATTCACTTTAATTTTTTTTTATTTGCTGGAGATGAGTTGTACAGAGGTGATTTAGATGGTTTCTCGCTGGTGATTGCTTGACGGATTGCGGCAATTGGAAAGTTATTGACATTCTTGTTTTGCTTCTTTATCCACTTCTTTTTCCCAAGTGTCAGACCCGGTTTCTTCTTAGGTTTTGCCATGTCTGTAAAGGAAAAGTATACAAGATTAGATCACTGCGCCATTCTGAAATAAAATAAACATTTTATGTAATTTTGAAACCTGAAAGTCTTAGCGTGCTGACCTCTTTAAACATAAATAATGATTGCAGTGCTTCCGAACGATCTTAAAAACTGAAAACAACGTTTGAAAAAGTTAGTAAATTAATTATGACACAAATTTGAAGCTAAATCGCCGTTGGTGACACATGCACGTGTTGCGTATCAGACTGCCAACAGTTAGTACGTGTTGTGTATCATAGCAAGTGTCGCGTACCATTTCGATAGTTTGCCGATTTTTCTCAAGAATTCGCGAACAATTATTAACAAACACTGTGCATAGTTACTCTATGATAAAGATCTAACAGTTACAGATTTAAACAAGTTTAAACAGCTGCAAATTACATAGATTTTTGTGTGTAAAGAGTAATTACGTGTATCGTACCATTGTGTTTTTAAAGAAAATTATCCTCGCTTCGGTCAAAACCTCGAAGGTAACTCTGAAACTAGAGAGAACGTAGACAAGACACATACATCGCTGGAAAAAGCATTACAATGCGCATAGACTGCGCTATAAAACGAGCGAAATAGATGCTGTAGTTTTTACTAACCTTTGAAAATTGGTAAAAAAATCAAAAATCCGCCATCTTGATTTCCGTGTTCCGTACCATTTTGGGTCACGTGATTCCCCACACTGGTAAGGCTCAACTGTTGGACCCGATCTTCAATTCTCAAAATACCAAGCATTTGAATATCCGAATTTGTAAGCGAAGTCCTAGCAGACACATTCGGCATAAATCTGACGACTTCATTCTGTGGAATCTGAACCTGAACATGAAGCTTAGAAGCGAATTACACTTAAATCGCTAGTTTTACTTTATGAATCGTTATAAATGAAAAGTAGATTTTCAAAAGAAGATACAAGTTGATGCATATGTTCAAGGTCGCCGTTAACAAAATCTTTGTAAATAATTAAACATCTTCCTTCTTTCAATGTCTCACGCAGACTTCATTGACGTATAAATTAAAGAAACACCGTGTCAAGTTTTGAAATTGACAGATGATATACTCAGTAATTCATTATTGTTTTAATGTGTAGTTTTTAGATTATTTCTTTCTTGTTTTTTGAAGGTGGGCGAGTAAGAGACACACTATCATGTGCAGTGTAGGTCATATAGCGGCATTTAATGGTAGAGGAAGACCCTAGGTGCACTCCCAGGCATTGTTTCACGCATGGGCAGAACCCGGAGCATAAGCCGCCTGGACTGTTTACGTGCATGAAGAATTCAAACACCTTATGTAAGGTTTTGAACGGAGATCTCACTTGAAAGTATATATAGACAGTGCAGAAGTATGATTAAAGTTTTTTCATGAAAGTTTCTAAATATACAGATCACCAGTTAGAGATAAGTTAAATCACCTACATAATAATTATGAATTTTAAATTTCAAATAAGTGACGTAATATTTGAAATTCATTAAAACATTAAGACATTTTTTTTTAATCCAGTGTAAATTGATTTTAGGAGTAAAAGGAAATACTTTTAAAATTGACAGACGGTGTTGAAAAATAAAACAACAGTAAATATTGCATTGAAAACATGAAATACTATACAGTAAACTAGTCAAGTTTTGTTTTTATATTACCTACTGCAGTAAGTCGAAAACTATATGGAAATCGGTTTGTTTATTTCAAACAATTGAAAAATATCTGGGCATTACTAACTTGAAATATCTGGGCATTGCTAACTTGACACATACGCGTAGTTCATATGCAAACTAATTATAGTTTGTACATCGCACTCGATTATAGCTCAAATAGCAATTTAACTAAATTACAAATAGCATTTTAACTAAATTACTTACATCACTTAGCAATTTCCTTTGTTCTAATTTAATTGAGCGCAAACTCCATGAACCGGATATTGCAGTTGAGAGATTTTTATCATGTAGGTAACTTTAGAGTTATGTGATTATCACTTTCATTTCCTTTCAGTCCGATACATTCCGGGACTGGCATGTAACGGTACTACTTAGTCCCGAATATGAATGACGGTACGGGTACGGGGAATAAGTAGGTATTTGTGGTAACTGAATTAGGCTTTTGACCACATGGAAATTACAAGTGTACAGCACATCAGCTGTGGTGAGTGTTGAGTGTTTAATAAATGTTTTGCCTGTTACAAAATTAATACTTTGTCAGATGTTTCTATTTAATTTTTTATTTTACTCTGTTGATATCATCCAAGCAATATTTAGACGTATCGTAAGTTTATGTAACATGATGTTGATTTATGACCTACTTTATAACCTTTCACAGGAAATTACTAGGTGAACTGATTCAATATACTATATAGTATCGGGTTATCATGAGCGCCTGATCGGTATACCGAAATGCACCGCGATAGGATCATATACAGTACGGCGATATCCCGATCACATTATTGGTTAGACAAGCTTACAGTTGGTTCGCCAGTTCCGACGGGATTTTTACATTCTTCGGTAGAACTTCATTAAAATGTCGAGAATATAAATTATCCATGTACGTTTAGTTTGAGTCAATACTTACCACAAATATACCAAAGTACCTACTGGAACTTTAAATCAGAAAATGTTAAAAAGTAATTGTTTACATTAGCCGTATTTTCGCTACTTCCGAAGGATGTTCACCGGTTCCGTCGGATATCGTTTTTTTATCTTTCCCGTGAAAATTACTGAAAGGGGCACCTTAGGGATACTCTTGTATACTAAAACAAATTAATTACTGTAGAATTGCAACATGATTCATTTCAAAATTGACAATAGCGTGATAAAAGGCTATCACTATTTCAAGATAAGACCTCCAATGCAAACCCAGTTAAACATAGATCTTGAATATACTAATATTCATGATGAGAATGCAGCTTTGGTGTGGATTCCACCTTTAGAGAGTTTCCCACATGAGATGAGAGAACTTGTCACTGACAGCAAACGTTTTTTGAGGCTATCCGATGTTGCAGGCTTGCCTGTAGGCCATGTACCAAGAGGACTGGCAGGAGCATTTAGGAAAATTTTAGAGTCGGGTGGAAAAATCACTGCTGTAGCAACTGGAGAGCCTTGTCCCAGCTTCTCACCATGGCCAGCCCCACAGGCAACAGGAGGGGGTGCTGTAATACCATGTTCTTATGAAATAACTGCAAATGAACAAAATGACTTAAATTTGGTAACTGATGCTATTGACACCATGCCTGAGAAGGAGGCAATGAAGATCACATTAATAAATAAATAATAACGAACACTTGAATATCATGTTACATGCTCAAGGTCAAATTTATTAATAAACAGTTGACAGTAATGTTATTCAACAGTTGATTAACAGTAAGCCATGTAAATTACAAATATTACAATTTATGCATTCAAAAATATACCCGAATGTCCTGTATCTGGTCTTTGTTATAATTATGAATACATATCCTGATAATGTATCATACATGTATGACAAATTTAAGAGCTGTCTATCAAAGAAAATGATGTAAGCATGGGTCAAAATATTATTACAGTATTTCAGACAAACAAACAAAAACAGATAAACAAAGAACCTGTATTTGCGAACCAGGTATTAAAGTATTACATTATACATGTATATGGCAATGTGTGACCATGATGGTAACCAAGTTTTCCATATATCAAACCGTTTATACAAAATATGGAATGATATGAGATACTGAAATAATTTCTGTGTCAAAAAAGGGCCATAACTGAGCAAAAGTCCATGTCCTAGTTATACAGTCTTGCCTACAAAATGTACATCTGTATACTTTGATGGTAAACTAGTGGTCAAAGTTTCAAAGCCACTTTACAAATAGGTTAGACAAAATACGGACTGGTATGAAATATTTAACTGATTTCCAAGTCTAAGAAGAGCACCGTCGTGCGGTTGCTGACACTCATCTGATTTTAATAGAAAAGTCCTACCCATGATTTTCTAAGTCCAAAAAGGTCCATAATTCTTGCAAAAAGCAGGATGGAGTTATGTTTCTTGATGTACAGAGTCAGCTTATGATGGTAAACAACAGTTGCAAGTTTCAAGGCAATAGCTTTGATAGTTTAGGAGAAAAGTTTACCTAAACATAAAACTTAACCAATAAATCTGATATTTTCCAAGTCCAAAAGGGGCCATAATTCTTGTAAAAAGCAGGATGGAGTTATGTTTCTTACTGTTCAGCTATTAATGGTTAACAAGTGTGCAAGTTTCAAAGCAGTAGATTTGATAGTTTTGGAGAAAAGCTGACCTAAACATAAAACTTAACCAGGCAATGCCGACGCCGATCAAGTGATGACAATAACTCATCATTTTTTCCCCAAAAAAATCAGTTGAGCTAAAAAGGGCCATAATTCTGTCAAAATAGTTGACAGAGTTATGTTTTCTTGCCTACAAATGAAGATCATTAGGGTAAACAAATGTTCAAAGCCACATTTCATACAGTTTTGAGAAGATGTGGTCTTGTTAAAAACTGTACCAATTCCAAAAAGGGCCATAATTCTGTCAAATAATTGGCAGAGTTATGTACTTGTGCCTACTGATAAGGACTATTATAATGAACAATTGACACAAGTTTCAGCTTGATGTCAAACAGTTTCCACAAAATATGAACTGGTATGAAAAACTTAAAGATTTATAATTATAAAGAGCTGTCCATAAGACAAGGGGCTCCGCTATTTGGTGAATTTACAGTAATGAATCTATGTCTCAATTAGAGACTTCTAATTTAAAAGGAAGATACATCAAGATGTAAAGTTATATCCAGAAAGCGAAGATTGCCAAAAAAAAAAAAAGTATGAAAGGGACTTAGTTCTGCCAAAAATACAATTAGAATTATGGGGATTGTAACCATACATGCAGATGATGGTTATAAAGGAATATTTAAAGTCATTATCTTTTGAAGTACCAAAGATATGCTTATAAATAAGGCTTTTATTAAAAAATTAACATAAAAATAATTCCAAGTATAACACCTAGGTGACCTTGACCTTATGTATAACTGGCCCAACCTCTGCACATATTTTGTATGACAGACCGTTCAAAAATTATATGCCTCCCTTTGGGGGCATAAAAAAGGTTAATGAAAAACTTTTGTTTGTTTTTTTGGGTTTAATTCCGTTTTTCAACAGTATTTCAGTCATGTAATGGCGGGCAGTTAACCTAACCAGTGTTCCTGGATTCTGTACCAGTACAAACCTGTTCTCCACAAGTAACTGCCAATTGCCCCACATGAATCAGAGGCGGAGGATCAATGATTTCAGACACAATGTTGTTTATCAAATAGTCACAGAGAACATACGTCCCGCCCGAGGATCAAAGTAGACCAACGCTCTTACCTGCTGAGCTAAGCGGGCGGGTAATGAAAAACTTTAACCTTAAAAATAACCTAAGTTTACATCTTGGTGACCGTGACCTTATGTATGATGGGCCCAGCTGCCTCTGCATTTTTGTACGTTGGACAAAGTTTATGTGACGTTACAGTAAGATTTAAGCAATAGTAACAAAGATATGACAGGAAGACAAAGGTTGCCCAAAAACTTTATTTATTTATTCGGGTTTTACGGCGCACCAACACAGTATAGGTTATATGACGCCAAACAGGAGTACAAATTTTGGTTCCATATCTCATTTACATCAAAATAAAAACGAGGTATGGAATCAAAATCTGCATACCTGCTGGAATCACAGAGTTACTGCAAATTCATGTGTTAAGACCCTATTAGTCGCCTCTTATGATCATGCAAGGGTAAGGCAGTGGTTCCAATTCTATTAACCTTACAAATAACCTAAGTATAAAACCTTGGTAACCTTGGGGTTATGTATAGGTTAAAAATAACCTAAGTATAAAACCTTGGTAACCTTGCAGTTATGTATAATGGACCAAACCCCTGCACATACTTTGTATGTTTCACAATGTTTATGTGAAGTTTCAGTAAGATATAAGCAAAAGTAACAAAGATATAACAGAAAAAAAAGGTTGCGGAAAAACATTTACCTTAAAAATAACCCAAGCATAACACAGTGACCTTGACCTTGGTTATATGGGCCCAGCCCCAGCATATACTTTGTCTGCAAGCTGAACAATGTTAATGTGAAGTTAAAGTAAGATATAAGCAATAGTAACAAAGAAAAAACAAAGGCGACCCAAAAACTTTAACCAAGAATGCTCATGCCGATGCGGGGGAGAGTAGAATAGCACCCCGGCCTATTCTCTGAATAGTGGAGCTAAAAAGGGGCTATAATTCAGACAAAATCATTGATAGAGTTATGTATTCCTAAAACTGGACATCATGATGGTACGAAAAACTTAAAACAAGGTGTGACGCCGACTCTGTGGTGAGTAGGATAGCTCTACATATTCTTCGAATAGTCAAGCTAAAAGCATGTTCAGAACATGATGTTAAAATACTCTGCTTACTGCCGGATACATACATAGAAAACAGATCCCCCCAAGTATAAGTAATAGTTATAGTATGTGTGAGAGTGTGTTACCAGGATATATCAGAGCTAGGGGTACATCGAGGGTATTTTTCTCTGCACATATCGTCGAGGCCGGTAGGCCGAGACAGATATGTGAAGAGAAAAATAACGAGATGTACCCCTAGCTCTGATATATCCTGGTAACACACGAGCACTACATATTATAACTGTTTTATCGCATAGTTTATCATTAAAATTTATATATCATTTTCATTTAAATTTGTTTATTATTATTTTTACTATTTTGATTCCCTTTCTGCGCCTCGCTGACTGAAACACTAAAACTTCTGTTTTAGAAAATGTGTTCCCCAGATAAAAGTACCCAACAAATTTCTGCATTGGTTTTAAATCTTTGCATTTCATTGGCCAGACATATTGTAAAACTTGTTGTTTTGTTAAAAAAAATCAAAGAAAAAGAAACATTTGAGAAATCTCAGAATTTCATATATTTCATGTATTTCTGAATTTGGCAATAACTATCAAGTTTTTGAAATATTCTAGTTTATTTATTCTTTTACTTTATAAATGTAGGTGTTTGTGACAATTCTTTCTCTGTGAACTGTAAATTGGAGCTAAAATCATCTTTTCTTTGAAAGGAAAAAATTATACTCCCTTGATAGGACCTCAATAGAGAAAAAGTGTTCCGATATATATCGGAACAGTTTTTCTGTGCTGATATATATCGGAACACTTTTTTTCTTATGAAACTCCATAGAGATTTCCGTGTTGATATATATCGCAACAGTTTTGTAAGATATCAGCACAGTTTTGTAGTAATAATGTGTTACTATGTATAACATGCTGCAAAGATCAAAGGAAAATTGCCGCACTATGCGATAAAACACATAAGAGGATCCACATGGCTGGCTCTAGTCAAAACTTTATAACAGATTACATTGTATATTTTTTACAATAACTAAGAATTTATAACACATTCACCTTTTAGTGTTGATGTATAATTAAAAACAGCTGTGGACAAGACAGAAATTGTTATCTGAAAGTTACATGTTTGAAATAAGAAAATCATATTTCATCATGTTACACAAAAATGGCAGAAAAATTCTACACTGTCTGTTGTTAGGGCAGCACGGTCATAATCGTGATCTTTGGGAATACAAGAGACATGAATCCAACAATCACATATATCACACTGGACCCAACCATGTGGATCCTCAGTGTGCTTCCTACATACAGAACAACTATCTGATTTAGAGTCTGAACTAAAATTCAAGGATTTTTTAGCTTTCCTTTTACCTTTCTGACTTGACAAGGATTTGTTTTTAGTTTCCAATAATTCACTTTTTTTTTCTTTGTTTTTTTTAGCAACATCTTTCAGTTTTTCTCTCATATATTTTTTCTTAGCTGCAATTTCTTTTCTTGCAAACTGTTTAATAGAGCTTAGTTTCTGTAGAGCTGATGCCCTTATACTCTCTCCTGATGTTAAGCAGTCAGGCAAAGTTTTAGAAGTAGATTTCCTTCCTTTAACATTGGTACATGATGGGAACACAAGACTTTCCTTAACAAAAGGTGACATTGCATCATCAACAACTGAAGTACATTGTAAGCTGTTACTGCTTTTTCGACAATTACTATCACAAACACTTACTGGTACTGTGTTATTTGGATAAGTAACACTTATATTACTAACACCTGATGGTATGGCATTGTCAGTGCTTCTACCAGAAAAACTAGAGGCTACATCTGCAAGCAGAAACAACGGGGAAATATGCTCTGATGTAACATTTATATAATTCGTACCAGGTAAAATAGACACATCTTCAGATGAATTTGATACAGGTTCTGATAATACATTTGCAGAACTGGTACCTGGTAATTCAGACACATTCTCATCTAACACAGGTTTTGATGTTACATTTACAAAATTAGTACCTGGTAAAACAGACACATGATGTGATGATACAGGTTCTGATGTTACATTTACAAAATTAGTACCTGGTAAAACAGACACATGATGTGATGATACAGGTTCTGATGTTACATTTACAAAATTGGTACCAGGTAAAACAGACATATGATGTGATGATACAGTGTGTGGTGATACCACTAGATTATCATTACTACTTACAACAGACATACTGACAGAATGACTAGTCTGAACATTAATATTTGCAACAGACAAAGGGCTGACTACCTGTGAGGTTTTACAATTATTGTTATAATCAACATGGATATTCTCCTCTAATGATTCAGACTGAAAAGTCATGGAAGGCTCCAAACGACTATCAGTAATTTTTGACCTATCAATGGGAAAAACACCTGTTGCCTTAAAACTATTAACAACAGTAAGAGGTTTGTAAAAATGTAAAAAGGCCTCATGAAGTTTGGCTGCAAAATTTTCTTTTCCAATGCTTTTGTCTGGATTATCCCTAGTATATTTCCTAACTGTTTGGTGCCAAGCTTTCTTCAACGGTCCAAAAACACCATTATCTAATGGCTGTAAAAAGTGAGTAGCATTAGGTATCAACCTATACAGCTCTATTCCCCTTTCCTTGGCAAAGGTAAAGACATCTACATTAATATGACTGCTAACACTATCGATAAGCAAAATTACAGGTCTATCTTGACAAGCATAGATATCAAAATGTTTAAGGAACTTAAAAAATGTTTTTGCATTCATCCAGCCTTTGTCAGTGTATTCTATTACAGTGCCTGTCCTGCTGTTTATCAATGGATCATAAGCTGTTGGCTGAGGGCTTGGATATATAAGAAATGGAGGAATTATGTCACCTTCCGCATTTCCACAAAACATGGCAGTCAAACGTTTTTTACTTTTTCCACTCAGATGGGGCACGGTTCCCGGAAAGTCTGACTTAGTAGGTCCAATTACTAATCCTGTCTTACTACCCATAGCAAAACCACTTTCATCTGCGTTATACACTCTGTTAGGTTTGTCCAACAAATGTAATTCAGAAACAAACTTGTAGTAGTTACAAAACCAATTATCAAGTTCTTTTGAAGTTACTTTAGCTCTAGAACTTTCCAACGGTGATTCTTTTCTAGGCTCAACTAAATGCGAATTACGTGCCATGAAACTGTAGTACCATGTATAACCAGGTCGATCATTTTTAAATGGATTCCGACGTTTATCTTTCTTCAACATAACCTGAACAAAATATAAAAAATCTGACACACCAAGACCCATTCCTCTTTTAGACATCTCTGAAAGCCACTTCGCCATTTCCTCCTCTTCTTTTACACTAAATACAGGGTGTGGACCATTTCTGCTGCCCATTGAAACGTTATCAAAAATTCTACGTCTCAGAAAGCTTTCTGATAAGTCATTTTGTCTTGCAGCTCTCATCACTGGAACTCCACTCTCAACGTCCTTGATGGCCTGTTTAACTCTGTCTAATTTACCTGGAGATTTTCTATACCCTCTTTTGTATTTCAATGTAATTTTGGCAGCTTCTTTCTGAGCAGGGCTGGTACTGGCGTGCTTCCTTAAACTTTTGCAAGGTGTACATGATACACCACTTGAAAGCTTCACTTTGGTCATTATACCTGTTAAAATAAAATAAAAAAACATTTATAAAAGAGTGTCACTGACCCTAAAGCGCTCACCTATGTAAAAAATGTTCTAGTGTGTTTGTATAACATAGTGGTTCAAGTAAAGGTTAGGTTTCTTTTATGTTAGCCAGTATTATATACATGTCACACACATTTTTGAACATAGGGCAATAATTTGAACAAGTACAGTAGACAGTACAACTCTGAAATCACATGCCAAATATCAAGGTATTAGCTATTAACATTATTGAATTTCAAATTTTCTTATAATTATATATTATTAAAGGTATACTAGACCCAAATTTCATATTTGAAAACATAAAAAAATAATACCAGTAGTTTATGTAAACATAGAATAAACAAATGTATGTGTATTAGCACTGATGAATTTGGTTAAAAATAGTACACACTGTATACATGTACAGCTGAAAGCAGTATAAATGTGTACTATCATTAAAAAACTGGAAGTTTTTTACACAATCAGCTGTTACTACATGACATTTGATTATAAATGTAGCTAAATATGGACAAGTTATTTATATATTTAGTGAAGTTGAATAGATTTGATGTGGATTATCTGCATTTGAAGTTGATGAAAAGTTACGACGCACTCTGGCACCTATGTTTATTTGACACATCAGAAAAATGGAACAATATCTGTAGAAGGCCACAATAATGACAATTTTTTCATGGAATACTTCAAAATCAACCATCGGTATATGAGAAGATGTCATTTGAAGATTTTTCTATTTTTATCTCGGGTGGCTCCTATATGCAACCAAACAGAACTGTTTGAACAAATAGTATATAACCATCCAATGAACATCCATGTCTAATTTCATCAGATCAATTCAGTATTTCTGGGGCGTGGTGGGGGGTTAGGGCCTCCGTGACAGAGTGGTTAAGGTTGCTGACTTCAAATCTCTTGCCCTTCATCGATGTGGGTTCAAGTCTCACTCGGAACGCTAAATTCTTCATGTGAGGAAGCCAACCAGCTGGCTTACAGAATGTCAGTGATTCTACCCAGATGCCCGCTTGTGATAAAATCATGCACGGAGGAGCACCTGGGGTTTTCCTCCATCATCAAAGCTGGAAAGTCGCCATTTGACCTATTATTGTGTCAGCGCGACAAAATAAACTAGAGTGCCAGACTGTCACAAAATATGCCCATCATCGAACTCAGCCTAAGGGCCATAATCCAAGAGTGTGTGGGGCGATTTTGCTGGTTATGGAACTTGGCTGAAATATTATGCCTACAAACATTGTCACCAAGTTTAGTAAAGATCTGATGAAACTATTCCACTTAGAGAGTGGACATGCTTTTGGACACTGAATGCCTGCCTGCCAAAATGCCCCACTCTTTATTAGAGGGGCATATAATAAATAAACAAGAGCTGTCCGTAAGACAGCGTGCTCGACTTTTCTCAGTGCTTGACTCAAAATTAGAGGTTTGCCAGTAAAAACTTTAAACAAACATTCTACGTTAAAAAAGGGGCATAACTCTGACAACAATCAAACCAAAGTTATGGGGATTGTTTCTCCAAGCGTACACTTTGATAGTTAATAACTATTTTTAGTTTTAAAAGAATAGCTCCAGCGCTGTAGCCACACTGAGGCAAAGCGAGGCAGCTGCCTCGGTTAAAATTTGAAGAGCCAAAAAAAAGTAAAAAGTAGGCTTATCACACTCATGAAAAATTCAGTTACAAAAGTTCAAAAAAGTATATTATTAAATACAAAAAGAATATATCAGAATATCATCTGCCTCATTACATCTTTGAGGCAAGGTGAGGTAGAAATCTTATCAGTCGTACTGATATCCTTGCCAGGCACTTGCCCCCTCCCCCCTCCCCACCCCCAGTTGGCTGAGAAGTGACCCATACTCATCAAAGTTAACCTAATCGTTTATTATCATTATCAAATTTAAACCCCAAAACGTACCAGAGGCCACTCTTTCATACAAATATTTCAAAATTTTCCTGGGGAAAAGCCCCCTGACACCCCACTAAAGTGCTTTTTTAAATGGGGGTGGGGGGGAGGGGGGTGTTTACGCCGTATTTGAACAGTATTTCAGTCATGTAATGGCGGGCCCACTAAAGTGAGGGTACCCCGATACCTCAAACTTTAGACCAGAAAATGCACAAGAGGCCACCACTTTATATCTGTATTTCATTATTCCAGGGGGAGAGCCCCTTGACCCCCTAACATGTGAGGGTTCCCCATTCAGTACCTAAACATTTACACCAAACAATGCACCATAGGCCATCATTTCGTATCTGTATTTCACAATTTTCCAGGAAGAGAGCCCCCCTGACCCCACTAAAATGATGGGGGAACCCCTCCCATACCTTAGAATTTATACCAAAAAGTGCACCAGAGACCACCATTTCATACCTGTATTTCATTTTTTTCTGCGGGAGACAGCATCTGAAAATCAAGACAAAAAAATGCACCATAGGCCACCATTTCGAATCTGTATTTCAAAATTTTCCAGGAAAAGAGCCCACTGGCCCCACTAAAATAAGGGAAATCCCCACCATACCTTAAAATTTAAAGGGAAAAATGCACCAGCGGCAACCATTTCATACCTGCATTTCAAACATTTTTAGGGGGAGATCCTCTGACCCCCCGCCCTCCCCCCCTCCCCCAACACGGACAAAAGCCCCCTCCAGTACCTACCCCATCTCGGGCTATAAACTAATAAATTACTAGTAAAATGATAAATATCATGTTCTTGTATGTGTTTACTGGTTTTCTGATTGTATTGCCTTTTAGTTACAAAAATGATTGTGTCCGACCATATAAGACTAGGATAAATCCCCAAATATCCTTATTAATATATTTTTTTTTTTCTTAAAATATGAAAGTAACTGTGATAAACAGGGCTAAAAGGACGGTTTTTACTGTGATATAACACTGTCTGAGAGGGCTTCAGAACGCACCAGAGCCTTCCTGGGGACAAAAATTCCATGGGGGAAGGTATGCCCCCGGATCCCCCTAGATTGCCTCGGTTAAAATTTGTCTCTGGCTACGGCACTGAGCTCTGATAGTAACAGAGATATTTGACTTTATCAGAAACTTAAACAAAAAAATTCTAAATCAAAAACGGACATAACTCCAACAAAATTCAATTCAGAGTAATGGGGATTGTTTCTCCTGGTGGAGACTTTGATAGTAGATAACTATTTCAAGTTTCAAGTTAATAGCTTTGATAGTAACAGAGATATTTGACTTTATCAAAAAATTTAACTGAAAATTCCAAGTTAAAAGGGGCATAACTCTGTCAAAATTCAAACAGAGTTGTGGGGATTGTTTCTCCTGGTGTAGACCTTGATAGTAAATAACTATTTTAAGTTTCACGTCAATAGCTTTGATAGTAACAGAGATATTTGACTTAATCAAAAGCTTTAACCAACAGAGACGCCGACGCGAGTGCAAAACTATAGTTCTACTTTTTCTTCGAAAAGTCGAGCTAAAAAGTTGTTTCGGAGGAGATATTGTTTAAACACAATTGTTGATGACAGACTGACATACAACGGACACAGCATGATCACAAAAGCTCACCATTATTAAAGCACTCTGTGCTCAGGTGAGCTGAAGAATTAGTTTATCAGGTTATGGTTATTACCTCCATTTTATGAATTAACTGCTTCTGAGCAAAAAACTTTGAAATGATTTCAAGCTTACTTCCACAACTCTTGAGATAAATATTAATAAGGTGTAAATATAATAACTATAATTGTTTGTTTACGGCTTCCCACTTACCCTGTTGCCTAAATGTTTTTATGGCCTTGGAGAATATTTTGTTTTAGTTTTTTATTGCAAAACTGCACTTTTTACGCTATAAACTTGGTCAGATATATTAGAAATCAATTTACTAATGCTCTAAAGGCATACCTTTATTTGTATCCATTTTTGACACAAAAATAATTTCCGAAAAGTCTCCCTTTTTTTAATGTATATAAAAAATTCCACCTGTACCATGTGTACCTTCCCAAATTTTTTTAGCATGTTACCGGAAACAAAGAACTTTTTCGTTTAGGCCTAACACTGGTATTAGGCTTGTATGTGAAAGAAATTGTCTGCAGTGAAATAAATTCAACAGAACATTTATATATGAAGTCAGTCAATCAAGTTAATATGCTTACTGAATTTTCTTAAAATCCACTGAAAAATATTATATTTTGTATCTCCTGAAATCACATCACAACAACCATACAGACAGACATACAAGCAAGGCCAATTCACCCTTAATGGGTGGAAAATTACATCAGTAACAAAAAAATCAACTTGCATTACTTTTTCTGATACCTGAAGTACCCCCCTAGGGTACCTCATCAAAGTTTATGAACAATTCATCCGAACTGGCTAAATGTACTACCATCATATTGGTCTCAATTTCATTATGAACTAACGAAGTGATATTATTTAAATTTTGACCATGTGCTGCTTATGTATAAGGCATAAATTCAGGACCAAGAAAAAATTGCAAATACCCCTGCCTTTCTTACCACACACAATCACTATTTCCTTGTGCAATAAACTTCAACATGGATTCAGCAAATGTAAACAACCTGTCAATATGTTTGGGAACATTTTGTTACCTTGTAAAATAGTTTTGCCAAATAAATGTCGTTATTAAAATTCATACATGTGACGAAACATATCTAAACATTTTCGGCTTCAGATAACTAAATTGTTAGCCGGCGATAATCGGAATACTTCGGAACCGGTGAAACGTCGGAACTGGCGAACCAACTGTACTGTCGCTGAGTGGCTGCTTTTTTAATTTCTGACTTTTGCAGCCACCGCAGTTTGACCGTCACAATATAAAACAAACTGTATACGTCGGATTAGTTCGACTAATTATTGGTATACACCGAAATGCGCAGTGATGTTTTGAACAGGCAGGGCACATCTCCCGATCGGGGTACATTACGGAATAATTACCTCGTTCAGGGTAAAATACCCCGATCGGGGTAAGACAAGAACAAAAGAAAAGTTCAAAAAATTTTATACTTTGTTTTTCTTTAAAGTGCCAACAGTAATATATATACTAAGGCAGTGGCTAGGTACCTAGACCTTTAGTCTATGTAGCCGGTTCCGGCTACCTATAGTAATATATATACTAAGGCAGTGGCTAGGTACCTAGACCTTTAGTCTACGTAGCCGGTTCCGGCTCTATATATACATATCGTATATGAACATGCAAGTAATAGTAGCCGGCTTTAATAAACTGTATCTATAAAGGATAATAAGGATTATTATATTAGTTAAATAAATTAAATTTCTTGTGATTTATTATTTTGTGTTTTACCTGTTTATTTTGCCATATTAACGCATTCATATCATAGGCGGACATTTTGTTATGTTAAAACGTACTCGATACATATTCGAGATACAGTGATTTATTCTTAAAAGAAAACAAAACAAACAGTTAAAAAAAAGGCAAAACAAAGAGCATCATCGTACATTAAATGATGCGGCTCTACTGAACATAACGGCGTTTGATCATTTCGTGTGCCTTTTTTAAGAGAAAATTTTAAGTGATCATCGCTTTCGCACTTCTATGTGCGTCTTTAATTAATTACCTAATTACCAACTAATTTCTTCGCCGATTTGTCTATAAATCAATGATCTTGATTGGTTCTAACTTCTAATTGTTTGTTTGAACATATGAGCTCTTTATTCTACGGTAGCGTGATAAATGTGAAATGTAAAATATAATTACATGTACATATCAAAAGACCTTATTCTAAAGTATCGCCGACAATTGAAATCATCTATCATTTTTTTTGTCAATTTATAACAACTACAAAAATTCATTAAAAATTTTACTTTTAATTTATAAGCATGCCATTTAAACACCCCGATGACAATAGCGACGCTTTGATCATTTGCTGATAACATAACAAAATATCTGCCGATATGATACGAGTGCGTAAATATGGCGATATAAACAGGTAAATCACAAATAGTCAATAATAAGTCACAAAAGTGAAATTTATTTAACTAATATAATGATCCTTTATAACAAAGTATATTAAAGCCGGCTACCTTGACTTACGTGTTCATATATGATATATATATAGAGAGAGAGCCAGCTACCTAGACCTTTAGTTTAGGTAACCGGAACCAGCTATGTAGACCTTTGGTCTAGGTAGCTGGAACCGGCTACCTAGCCACTGCCATATACTAAAGCTTTATATCATCATTACAAACATGCTTATGTACCATTTTATCAATTTTGCATTTGTTAAAAAATGTTGAAAATCTAAAACTTTTACAACAAAAATCTGTTAAAAATCGTTATATTAATTACTATTTATATCATGCAAAGTTGACCGGAGAATATGAGCATTAGCAAAGTAATCAAATATTTTGTACTTTTCTATTGTTCTTGTTGTACCTTGATTGGGGTATATTGCCCCGAACGAGGTAATTTACCCCGATTGGGAGATGTGCCCAGTCTGTTAAATTCGGGATATTCAGCAGATCTATTTCTGGGGAAATTATGTATCAAAAAAAAATTCAAAAATTGAAAATCCACGAATTTATGTCCCCACGAAACCGCCGTTTTGGTCAAAACCACGAAATTTCGTGCCGACGAAATTAAATGATTTCAGTATGTATATACATATATAGGCAAGAGAAATCAGTATTCCTGTTCACGCTAAAACCTGCGTGATTCTCGTCTAAAAAGTCATTTGCACGCACAGGGCTTTTCATCCTGACATAACAGAGGCTTGTATATAAAGGTCTCTTCCCAATCCAAAAATATATTATTTTTTCCCAACTGTGGCAGAGATATTTCCCAAAATACAAGGTAAAATTTTCCAAAATCGTGCCAACAGATGATTAAGATTTTGTTTACATTTTAGTATTTCCAGAGTAAGCTTTTGTCTGGTATGGATTTTTTGTGGCACTATAGGTATGGATTTTTTGTGGCACTATAGCCTAACAGCCCACAGAACCACGTGTGACGCATTACCAGTCTAATCCCTTATCTTCCCTGGCCTGGATGTTAGTCTGTGTTTCAGGGGAGATAAATTTAATTCTTCTTACGGTATTTACTTCTAGTTGATTATTTTTCTCAAAATGGACAGTTATCACTCATAAATTTCCCAATTTGAAAGGCCAAGGCCTCTTCCCAATTTCCTGATGAAAAGCCCTGACGCAAGTTTTAAAAATCCGTGGATAAAATGCAAGTTTAACATAAAAGATCTGACAGAAAATACAATGTTCCAGAGCTCCAGATAAGGGCCATTTTTTCGTAAATATATATTTGTATGGGGTCAGATATGAATTTATTTTTAAATGTGGTCGTATCAGTAAGAATTTATTTTAAATGTGGTCGTATCAGTACTAATAAACTTAAAAAATGTGGTTGTATCAGTACAACATGTATCTGTATTCAAAGGAAGATCGAGCCTTATTGCATGTCCACGCCAAGTTGCACATTTGGTGGTCTGTAACCCAATATATTTTTCCAGTATTTAATTTAATTAGCGAAAAGTAATAGACCGGTTTACCACTTTCATGCATTATTTTGCATTTTTTTTCCAAATCTATCGATCCAGTCAAAATAAAATGGCAGCACGCAGTGCAAGAGGCAGGTCGAAATTCAAAAGAACACACTGCTGCTTACATATGTTTCTTTATTGGTGGAAAAAATAAACATTGAAAACAAAATTATGACACATATTTAGCCAAAGAATGATGTAAGAGTCTTACTTATTTTATTTCAAAAGTAAGTCAGTTGGTATCAGTACTAAACAGATTTCCTTGTTACTAACTTTTGTCTGTTATCTGGCAGTAATGTTACTAATTTCACAAATTATCAGGTAGTACCATTACTAATTTCACAAAATTTCAGGGAGTACCGTTACTGTAATAAAACAAAACATCTGAGGTAGTACCGTTACTAATAAAACAAAACCTTATCTGGAGCTCTGATGTTTGTCCAGATAGTGAATTAAGCGGCCTGGTCTCTTTTTGGGTCTACTCATGCTAAGTACTGCAGTTGGGCCTAAAAACAATTTGCAAGGCATCAAAACAGATTGAATTTACACATCAATGGCATAATTAAAGCACTGCCTACTTCAGGTACTTTTGAGATTTTTACGCGAGAACTGTGAAAGTCAATCAAATTATTTCGAAAAACTAGATGCAGATGTATTTGGCCAATCAGCGGCGGAGTATTACACAATCTAGCCCACCTATTGTTTCCATCCGGGCATTCGGCATGCACAGCATGTGTACCAAATTGATGCTTGAGCCACTAGTCGGATCACAATATTGGTACGCCGAAATGTGCCGTGATGTTTCAATATGGCTTTTTGACATGTCCCTTGTGTGTTTGGAATAGATGCACGCGCCACCAGCCTGACTATAACGTGTATAAATTGGTCAAAATCTGTGCATATATTATACCAGACTTATATAGCACCTTTTTCATGATAAACATGTTCAAATGCACTTTACATAATAGCAAACGCAGCCACACAGAGCGCAAAATTCATCCTCTACTAGTACAGACACAGAGCGATCTGACCACAGGGACAGAGTCCCCAGAACAGATAGAGAGAAATCATTTTTAGATACAGCCAAGTCTGGCTAACTTAGCCCAGCTCTTTGCGAATAGAAAGTCTGGTTCTTTAATGTGCCCAGTGTATAGCACTGATACACGCGAAGCTGTCTTTCATGGGAAGAACCAGTACAGGCCTCTAAGTTAGGTGGGAGACACTCAAGAGCATCTCAGAAATTTCCAGTGCCTGGACTGGGATTCAAACACCGGACCTCTGGATTGACAGTCAAGCTTATTACCACTAGACCACCGGCCCACCTTTACTGGACAGAAATGGAGTACACAATCGAGCCCACCTATTGTTCCGATCGGGCTATTCCACATGTCTAACTTGTGCGTAGAACAGAACATGATCTTTATTACACCCATGTAGTTATACATTGAATATGGGGAGATTATATACATAATGTCAATACATAATAACATAACAACATGAACTTGCGACAGGCAATACAGAATTGATATGTGTGTATCTAGCTAACCTTAACTTTTCCAACCATATTCTTTCAGAAATCTGAAATGATATGAGTTTCTGCAGCTTTTTCATAGGTCAGAATATGTAGTTAATTAGTTAGTTCCAAGCTGTGAAATCCACTATCCCCTGATTGATATCGTGTAATTTCATTTCTTTGACTGCTGGTAACATTCTGCATGTAAATCATTTATGTGATTTTAGGAAGTGGCTAGGAGTCTGGTAACTGGACTTCCAAGACCCAGAGTCTAGAAGTCTGGTAATCAATAAACAAGTTCTATTATGCATCAACAAATGTACTATTACGATATGTGTTGCTTGACTTTTATTTTTGCTTGTCCAGTCAGACAGACAAATACTCTCGGTAAGTACTTTTACAGACCTCTTTTTCCCGTTTTTATTTTCTCGAGTTCAGGGGTTTCAGAGCTTGAAAAGTGACTGAACCAGCTGCCTAATGTGACTTTGTTTGTGCCATGACATACACCTTTACATACTGTCAGTTATATCTGGTCTCCCCTTTAGGTATCACTAGCAGCTGCATGCTAGTTCTCAATAGGACTGTGTACAGTTTTTAGCTCACCTGAGCCAAAGGCTTATAGTGAGCTTTTTTGACCGCTCAATGTCCGTCATCCATTGTCAGTCGTGCGTCCGTCAACATTTTCTAAAAAAATCTTCTTCTTGAAAACCACTGGGCAGAATTACACTAAACTTCACGGGAATGATCCTTGGGTGGTCCCCTTTCAAAATAGTTCAAAGAATATAATTCCATGCAGAATTCTGGTTGCCATGGCCACCAAAAGGAAAAACTTTAAAAATCTTCTTGTTCAAAACCACAAGGCTCTACCTAGAGCCTTGATATTTGGCATGTGACATCATCTTATAGTCCTCTATCAAGATTGTTCAAATTGTATCCCTGGGGTGAAAAGAGGCCTGCCCCGGGGGTCACAAGTTTTACATAAACTTGTATAGTAAAAATCTTTAAAAGTCTTCTTGTCTAAAACCACATGACCTGGGCCTTTGATATTTTGTGTGTAGCATTGCCTTGTGGTCCTCTACCAAAATTGTTCAAATTAGCCCCTGGGGTGAAAAGAGGCCCTGCTCAGGGTGGATCTCATATTTTACATAGACTTATATAGGAAAAAAACTTTAAAAATCTTCTTGCCTGAAACTGCAAGGCCTAGGCTTTTGATACCAAGTATGTTGCCTTTCATAGTGTTTCTCTACCAATATTGTTCAAATTATGTCCCTAGGGTGAAAAGAGGTCCTATCTTGGGGGTCCCAAATTTAACATATAGACTTAGGAAAAAAATTAAAGATCTTCCTGTCGGAAAGTTCAAGGCCTAGGCATTTGATATTTGGTATGTAACATTGCCTGGTGGATCTCTAACAAGTTTGTTCAAATTATGCCCTTTGGGTGAAAAGAGGCCCCGCCATGGTGGTCACTTGTTATAATTATGAGTTATATAGGAAAAAAATACTTAAAAAATGATCAGATCATATTTCCCAGACTGTTTGATGACCGAAGTGATTAGGGATCACTTGACTGTGACCTTGACCTGCTGACCTACTTTCTTGTTTTTAAAGATACAGCCTTGAAATTTGGACGACATGTACAATTTTGCACACCAATCTTAAAACTGTCTTTCAGTGACCATGAATGTGACCTACTTTCTAATATATATGTGCAGTTTTCCATTTGAAACATGCGGCTCATATTACTCAGGTGAGCGATTCAGGGTCATCATGACCCTCTTGTATACCTTTGACAAACATTAAAACAGCTTTAGAATTTGGAAAAAAATTCTTTAAAGTAGTGACAGATTTATACCTTGCACGCCTCAAAGTTTGCAACAGAAAAAATACTGATAGTTCTAAAGTATTATTGAACATACAACAAACACTTTTGACTGAGCAAAAATAAAAAAATACAGGCCTTACAATGAACTTGAGATTGAATGTTATTAGAAAGATAAAGACTTTAATAAGATGTCTGGGAGTGTGTGTGGTGTGTAGGGGGAGGGGGAGGTAGGGCTTGGCGGGGGTGAGGGAGAGAGGACTTGTGTGTGGTGGGGTGGGGGAGGGAGGGGTTGTATGTGGTAGGAGGGGGTGGGAGGGCTTCTGTGTGGTTGGGTGGGGGAGGTAGGGCTGTAAATTTATCTGCACAGTCAGTTGGTGACCCTTACTGTTTTGGAGTCAGTAGGTCAGATGTTAAGATTGAAAATGGTGATTGATCAATAGTTTGAGAATAATTGGGACTTCAACCATTAGACATTACAGCTTGATTGTCAATGGTCTGGAGGTGAAAACTTTTCTTGGAAGTCCAGGGATGGTTTAATATTTTCCAGGGACAGTCATTGAATATCTCCAGAAAATTGTTCATGGATGTCCAAAGAATTAAGAACTTAGGAAGTTCATGGAGATATTTCCCACGTTTTACCAAATTACACAGTACATATTCCTTTCCTAACTCATGGAAAATCTGTCCAAATACTCAGTCTGGAGTCAAATTTCCATGGAATTTCATGGACATTCCATAAAAAACTGTGGAACTAATCAGCAGGGTTATATCATTGACATCCAGTTCATTGCTGAAAAGTAATTGTTTGTAATTAAGATATTTCTTATATTTTTAGCTCACCTGAGCAATGCTCAGGTGAGTTTTTGTGATCGCTCGATGTCCGTCGTCTGTCTGTCAACATTTAGCTTGTGTATGCGATAGAGGCTGTATATTTCAGTTGATCTTCATGACATTTGGTCAGAATGATTGCCTTGATGAAATCAAGGCCGAGTTTGAAAATGGGTCATCTAGGGTCAAAAAGTAGGTCACTAGGTCAAATCAAAGAAAAACCTTGTGTATGCGATAGTGATCTTCATGAAATTTGGTCAGAAATTCAGAATGATTGCCTTGATGAAATTTAGGTCAAGATTGAATATGGGTCATCTTGGGTCAAAAACTAGGTCAAATTAAAGAAAAACCTTTTGTATGCGATACAGGCTGTATTTTTCATTTGGTCTTCGTGAAATTTGGTCAGAATGATTGCCTTGATGAAATCTAGGCAGATTTTGAATATGGGTCATCTTGAATCAAAAACTAGGTCACTAGATCAAATCAAAGAAAAACCTTGTGTATACGATAGAGGCTGTATTTTTCATTTGATCTTCATGAAATTTGGTCAGAATGATTGCCTTGATCAAATCTAGGTTGATTTTGAATATGGGTCATTTAGGAACAAAAACTAGGTCATTAGGTCAAATCAAAGAAAAACCTTGTGTATGTGATAGAAGCTGTATTTTTCAATTGATCTGCATAAAATTTGGTCAGAATGATTGCCTTGATGTAATCTAGATTGAGATCGAATATGGGTCATCTGGGGTCAAAAGCTAGGTCACGAGGTCAAATCAAAGAAAAACCTTGTGTATGCAGTAGAGGCTGTATTTTTCAGTTGATCTTTATGAAATTAAGTCAGAATGATTGCTTTGATGTAATCTAGGTTACGCTGAATATAGGTCATCTTGGGTAAAAAACTAGGTCACTAGGTCAAATCAAAGAAAAACCTTGTGTGTGCGATAGAAGCTGTATTTTTCAATTGATCTTCATGAAATTGGGTCAGAATAATTGCCTAGATGAAATCTAGGTCAAGTTTGAATATGGCTCATCTGGGATAAAAAAGACGGTCACTAGGTCAAATCAAAGAAAAAACTTGTGTATGCGATAGAGGCTGTATTTGTCAATTGATCTTCGTGAAATTTGGTCAGAATGATTGCCTTGATGAAATCTAGGCAGATTTTGAATATGGGTCATCTTGAATCAAAAACTAGGTCACTAGATCAAATCAAAGAAAAACCTTGTGTATACGATAGAGGCTGTATTTTTCATTTGATCTTCATGAAATTTGGTCAGAATGATTGCCTTGATCAAATCTAGGTTGATTTTGAATATGGGTCATTTAGGAACAAAAACTAGGTCATTAGGTCAAATCAAAGAAAAACCTTGTGTATGTGATAGAAGCTGTATTTTTCAATTGATCTGCATAAAATTTGGTCAGAATGATTGCCTTGATGTAATCTAGATTGAGATCGAATATGGGTCATCTGGGGTCAAAAGCTAGGTCACGAGGTCAAATCAAAGAAAAACCTTGTGTATGCAATAGAGGCTGTATTTTTCAGTTGATCTTTATGAAATTAAGTCAGAATGATTGCTTTGATGTAATCTAGGTTACGCTGAATATAGGTCATCTTGGGTAAAAAACTAGGTCACTAGGTCAAATCAAAGAAAAACCTTGTGTGTGCGATAGAAGCTGTATTTTTCAATTGATCTTCATGAAATTGGGTCAGAATAATTGCCTAGATGAAATCTAGGTCAAGTTTGAATATGGGTCATCTGGGATAAAAAAGACGGTCACTAGGTCAAATCAAAGAAAAAACTTGTGTATGCGATAGAGGCTGTATTTGTCAATTGATCTTCATTAAATTTGGTCAGAATGATTACCTTGATGAAATATAGGCCATGTTTGAACGTGGGTCATCTGGGGTCAAAAACTAGGTCACTAGGTCATATCAAAGAAAATACTTGTTTAAACTCAAGAGACCACATTTTGGGTCCAATCCTAATGAAAATTTGCCAGAATATTTGTTTCCATGAAATCACTAGGTCAAACATGTTTACACTGTTATGGTGTGTTTCTCAGGTGAGCGACCTAGGGCCATCCTGGCCCTCTTGTTGATTGTTTCATTTCCAAAATTTTTAGGTTTTGTTTTAACTAGATTCATTTTGTTTTAATTTCTTTTGTAATCGACAGTTAACGTGATTAACATAAACATCTTTTCAGAATTACCACACGCTTGGCCTGTAGCATCCTGGCAAGATTCACAAATGAAATGAGGGCATTTGGGCTACTTTAGGGGCCACCTAAGAGCTAAAAATAGAAAAAAGACTTCTTCTCATGAACTGCTTGATGGATCTTCAACAAACTTGATTTGATTCATCATTGTAAGGTCCTCCCCCAAGTTTGTTCAGATTTGGGCCCTTGACCCCTTTTAGGGGCTGCTTAAGTGCCAAAAATAGAGAAACCTTTAAACAACTTCTTCTCATTAGCCACTTGATGGATCTCCATCAAACTTGGTCTGCTAGCATCATTGTAAGGTCCCTCTCCAATCTGACTAAAGTACTTGATCTTCTAAACGAAGATCTGAGAAAGAACCCATTCACACTCGTCTTCTGTATATTTTGGATTTCCAATATTGCTATTTTTATTTCCGGAAATCTATTTTTATTTGAACCAATCAGACTGTTTGTTCGAATGTCAGAGTAAGAAAAATATGCAGTCAGTCCAGGGCTCGAACCCGGGACCCCTCGCTTACAGAGCAAGTGCCCTACCAACTGAGCTAACCGGCTATCTGACATTGTGTGACATAAGAATTGTAAATATCAAAAACCAAGGCTAAATATAGATTTTTTTAAGCTTGCAAAATATTGTAAGTAAGCCTTTTGATTGGCTAGCTGAAGGGTCGTCAGAACGAGGCTATCAGTAGCTCGTCTTCAGATCCTAAGTATATATCGTAATAGGAGATGTACTTTAGTCAGATTGGGTCCCTCTCCCAATTTATGGGGGCACTTAGCCCAAAAAAACGATTTCGTTTCTTTTGTAATCTGAGAATTATAAATTACTTCGCAAGTTGTAGTCACACGGGGAAGCCACCAAATTTTGACTTCTGTTGCAAAAGTAAAAAACAAGAAAAGCCCTGTTTCAATAAAATGCCATTTTGGGAAATTATAGCATATGAATTTCCCAATTTGATAGAGGGATGAAAAGCCCTACTATTTATGTAAATTTGAGACATTTTTCGTTTACATTTACATGCAGGCTGATCAGTGTCTGCACTGTTTGCTACAAAATGTATTCAGTCAGTAAATTTTCATTGAACACCCCTTCAAATAATAAATGGTACTGCCCAAATTGAATGATGGACCAGTCCATTTTAGAAATTAACAAGGTAAAGGTTAATATATAATATTAAGTTCATTCTTGGGTCATTTTATAGCTCACTCAAGGTTATAAATTGGTACACACCTGACTGAAAATATAGATAACTACACTGAATACGTGACCTGGTTTTCGTACGCAAATACTGTCATTGCCTATATTTACACATTTAGTAATTTGTTTAAATGACCTTCATTTCAACTTCGTACACTCTTGGTACACGTAATATCGGATGTGCATGAAGTATGTGTTAGTTTATAGTCTTTACAATGTCATATTTCAGCACAGTATTTTTATGTTGTAAATATACATTTTATATCTTCTTGTTGTATTGAAGAGGAAATCAAATAAGCACATAGGATTATATACATATCTTGTGGATTTTTTTACTCAGTTTAAGTTTGTATGAGATATTTTACATAATGTTTTTATTTACACTGTAATTTCTTTGAAATTGTTTATATTTTTTACACGTTTTACCATGTTTACATTAAATTTCATGTTGTTTTTTTTCAAAGACAATTATTGAATGGGGACTTGAATTTGGGGATTTCAAATTTGAAGGATAGGATGTATAGAAAATTGCCTGTTTATTGGGATTTAGTTTTCAGAATCTCTACTGACACTTCTAACCAAGAAAATCCACTGGAATTAGTCCCCATGAATATTAGTAATTTTGCAGTAACTGGATATGAACAGAGACTGGTTTAATTAAATGGAAAAATTTAGTTGTTAACTCTGAGTGATATGTTTTATTTTGACTTCTTTAATTGTATTAACTTCTAATTTTATGATCTTAAATTTAATTTCAGAGCAAATTAGTAAAGAGTGGAAATAATTACTACTAAATAGAAAACCAGTCCAACATCAACAACAGCAAATTTCAAAAATGACAGAAGAAAGTGAAACAGAATCTGGAGCTTACTTTTCCAATTTGGATTTCTTCATTCTCTCGCTCATGGCAGGGATGGCAGTCTACTGGTTTTTCTTCAAAAATAAACAGAAAGAACAACCAACGTTTAAAAAGCTGACTGTTGCGTAAGTTAAAGTTTGAATTCATATTTTTCACATTGTCATTCTAAAAGATTCTGGAGACTGTTTAAATTACAGGTGAATTTTTCCACCCTATATCATCCCTTGTATCAATAAAAACATGATATAGGGGATTGCATCTTGCACCTGTGGTTCAAATGGCTCTGACCTTACAGGGACACAAACCTGCAGCTTCTGGCCCATGAGTGTGATACACATCGTTTTTACTGTATTGAGGCACCTAAAATTAAGGCTGATATTGTGGTACTAAATTCTTTGAATATAATCAGGATACATTACGATCTAAGGGTGCGAAACTGTGTTTAGTGACCATTCCCAGAATACAGTTTTATCATTGGTCAGTTTCAGATCAGCCAATTAGATGCTGATAAAACAAGACTGATTTCAAATCTGTGTTTAAAACCGTGGATACAAAAGTTTAAAAAAAGCCTAAACTGGCTGCAGTTTGATTACAAGCATTGGATAGTAGTGTATTAATATTAGCGGAGTACTAATTTTCACGCTATAAGCGGGATCGGGCATGCGCTAATTCATGTCTAGCGCTAATATTAGACAGAAATGAAAGACTTTCCTAATAAAAAGTAACATTTATCGTATTGAAAATATCGTAATTATAATGCAATAAAACACAGAGAAATACATATTTATTGTGTAAATATGACAAAAGCTGCATTCCTAACTAATATGCTGCTGAAAGTTTTGAATAGAATAATTAAACCTGTTTGAACATTAGTGCAAAAGCCATCTATTTTCAAATTAAGTTGCATTTTTTACCTTCGCCATTGTTCGTAAACATCGTGTATAACACCTTCGGAGTAGATCGCCAGTTTTTCTGGTCGCGCTAATTACGAGTGTCACCATAACATTTTACTGCTTTGAAAACCAAGTGTGAATTTGAAAACAAACAATTATCACCATTCTGCACTGTATACATGTACAAATTTACAGTATACCGATTAACACTGATCTAAACAGATGTAGATTTTATGTCATACTGTAGACCTGTGCATGTTTATTTGCAGGCCAGGTCGATTTCATTACGAATACCAGTCAGCCGCCAGCCATTTAGTATTGTAAAGTTTTTCACACTCTGATGGGCTGTTATAAGCCAGATTGCATAAATAGGCTTCATTCGCCATACCGTATTACATCGGAAATTGGTGTTTCAGATACCGTCAGTTGGTTATTTTAGCGCTGCTGATACTGCGCTAATACAAGTACGCGCTAATAAGTCAAATTACTCAATTTAAGGCGTTTCCGCTAAAATTTAGCTGGGCTAATATAAGTACACTTACAGTATCTTTTTGTGTGTAGTCAGATTTTAAAAATTTGTTTGCCAGGTTAAAAAATTTTAATGGTTAACAGAAGTCCTTCTAATAAGAAATGTTTACAAATTTATGTTGAATATTCTTGAGGAAGGGAAAATTTGAACCTTGAAAAGAAAAGTAAATATAAGAGGTGCTTACTTACCTAAATTTTTATTGAGTACATTCATGATGTAAAAAGGGAACTATATGATTATTTCATCACATTTACATAATGCCTTGTCATGCATTACATGATTGATAACTTTTAAAAGTACCAAATCACTTCCTAGTAGTGTGTGTGTACTGTACAGTCAAACACCGCTTGCTCAAACGTCTGTGGCACGAACATACTGGCTTAGTCAAGCAATTCTTATAGTCCCTGGGCTGTTTTGTTATATTCTATCTTTAGATACTTTAAAAAACTCGAGTATTCTGCTGGGCTCTTTGCACAAGTGATCACTGTATTACTGTGCAATTCTTTAGAGCGAACACCACTGGTAAAAATGGAAATGTGTTTGTTGTGAACAGGTTGTTGCTTTTAGAGGTTAATTAAGAAATTTAGTAAGAATTTGTCTAATTAGAGAGAAAATAGAGAGGTTGTGATTTTATGAATTATACTTGTAAATCTAGGTAAAACTTTACTTATGAAATTTCTGTCGGAAGTTTATACAACTGTATTTCAATATCCTGTATATAGCTCCCATTGGATGCAAAAAAAATATTCAGTGGTGGGACTTAAATCAAATATGATGTCAGAAGTCAAGTAACATTATGGCGTCACAATATGTCAAGAAGTTAGGTGTTTCAAACCAGATTGCAGTCATTTTTTTTCTAAAATTATACATAGTCAGTTTTGGTAGATATTATAACAAAAAATAAAAAGGGTCATTAAAGCAGTACCTTGATGTGCACTGGTGCATTTGACTGTCATGGATTTTGCCAGGCCAGATCACACTTGGCACAAGCACTTTGTGGGATCAAGGTCAGCTATATTACAGTCAACAACATTGCTGTTCAAGGTACTTTTCTAGTAACACTTCTATACTTTCTATCTGAATAAACGCTGGATATAATTTGTCTGATGTGGCTCTACACATTAAACACTTTTAAATATATGTACATTTTGACTAGCACTGTTTAATTGTAAGGGTCTAACTTTTACCACAGTGACTTCAGATTGAGTTATTTATTAGGACTGGGACGATTACTCGGTTAATCGGATCCGATTCGATTACTAGGTGAAACCGGTTTCAATTTTGCAAAACCGCTTATCGCTCTCAGACAATAAACATCACAATTTGTACTTTATCTTTATACATTTCTTTGACTAGCACATAGCCCTGCGGTATATTTCCGCTAAAACTCATTGAACATAGTCGATAGTCGCGAATTTGTCTGTCGTGATAGGTGTAAAATAAAATACACCAAAATATGACTTATTTATTATCACAATGTTTGCAAAGGATAAAGTTTTTAAGTTCCAAATGTAATCAGCTGCTGGAAGTACCTTAAGGTATTTCCGCAAATTGAAATTAGAAATCCATGTGAAAAATCAGAAACCTCGAAACAGCTTTCGAAATGCAAGGATACAAAAAATATATGATAAAAATTGAAAAGATATATCTGTAGGTAAACTTGCGAGCATGAAAGCTACGCTGAATCCTATCTCCACAGTGCTTTGGAAGAAAATGAGTGAACATTTTTGGTGCAAAATTTCGGTATCGTATGCAACCTAAATTGTTATAAAACATTTATTTTCAAATCAAAGAAATGCCAAAATAGTGCATACGAGCGTTACTTTTTCAAGAAAATGTTGTTAAACATTCTAATGCGCAAAACACTTGCACAGTTTTTCTAAAATATTTTGCCGCCATGTTTTTTTCAAGGAATAAAATATATGATTGTTCTTTTACCTGAGATTCCTTACTGAAATATGTATGTCTCCTTATTCATGGTTAGAGATATCCATTTAGTATAGTTTTTCACTGTCCGATCTCCTTAATCTGTTACCGATCCTTCACATTTAAAGAATAAACGTAATGTGTAATGATAGTTTTTCGCTTTACACACCTCCCTTGGACAAGAAAGCCGTTTCACTTAAAATTTGTAAGCATCCGCTGACAAAATATTACTGAAAGATCGAAACTTTTTCTAAAATAAAGTTGAATTTTAATCATTTTCAAAAACTGGAAATATTACACATTGTGTTGAATTTATAAATAAAACAAAAATCCCCAAAATAAACCATTTTAGATATTTTCCGGGAACTATACGTTTCAGCCGAACAACGCATTTCAAGATGACACAAAACTGATTTCTCTTCGTAAACAATGTCAAAGTTCACCTGAGGAACATTGCAAAAAAAGTAAAAGTGCTTAATTGTTTCAGTTTTACGTTCTGTAGAAAACAATCAACTTTCAACTTTAAATGCATAGATGTTCTATAATTATTCCAATATAAAAAACCGTCCGATCTTTTCCGTGAGAAATAAAACGAAGCAAATTTAACTATTTGTTTACACTTCAACCATGTGAAATTAAAGGCATGTATTATCACGAGACTCCCGTACATTTTGAACCTCGTGGTGAATAAACTGAATTTACTTTAAAGTATGGTGTCTCAGCTGAGCCACTTATTTGTTAATTTCAGAAAACATACAATAAAGAAGTGTTTACGAGATTATGCAGATGTACGAATATTTACTACTTTACTTTGTATTAACGATGATAGAAAACAAGTGTGCACTCGGCAAACAGCAAGTCTGTTATTTTCAGGTGTATACTGAACACTGATCCCAATGTTCGTAATTTTCAGATAAAGAACTCGTCCTTGGTTTCGTAGATAGTCTTAGTACTGAACCGCTGCTTCCGCTGTCAACACCGCAGTAACCACTAATGTAAAGTCAGTGTCCATTCTGTCTATGCCGGAATTTCAATACACATTTATTTTAGGGATAATACACGCTATTTTGTGTGTATTAACGTCTGCAGAAGCCCGCTGGATTGTTTGTGACTGAGACCGAAGGTCGCTATTCTTGCATAAAAATATATTTCACGACAATTTATGTATTGTTTTCATATGTGATGACTTAACGATTCCGGTACATTTTTACTTACCATTCCAGTTGTTCTTGGAAACAGTAAACATGTTTTAAATATCCGTATCCAGGGCCTGGAAATAAACAACACTTTCAAAAGCACATCCTGAAGGGTTTTAAGCGATTTTTATCTCTCATTATTACAATATAAAATTATTGATAATTGTTCATATCAGTTCACAATTTGTTGGACTCGATCACAATTTTAAGAATAATAACTTTACATTCGAGTTATATTGGAGTACGGATGAGTACGAACGTAGTGTCATATTTCCAAGCTGGTTATATAATTTCTTCGAGAAATTAGATCAAACATACTGTCAGACTGATACTTATCAAAATCATAAATTTAATACCTAAAAACAAAGAATCGCACAGGTAAATACGCAATTCTTTAAAATTCACGGTTGTCTACAAAAATATGAATTGACGCAGTGTTAAAAGGGGTGGGGGGGGGGGGGGTGGGCAGCGTATTCGTTAGTTACTGATACAGTAAAACATTCTATGGTTTAGATTGCATATTTAATGCTTCAAGTAGACGTTTTTATCAAAGAAAAAGACGCAGATACTAGATGTCAATCTGCGCAGAATTACATATATGTCCCTGGGAAAGCATTTTTAAAAATAAAAAACGGGTATTACCAGCACGTGAATTACCTTGTTTGCACACAATTTTTCTCCCGTTAATACATGGGCGGATCCAGTGAAAAAAAAAAGTTTTTATGCAGGAATATCAGTTTAAATCTATGAAAGTGTGAATAATCATTAGGTTATCTATTGTATACAAATTGTAATACCTCCTAACATATTTGGCTGCACATTTTTTTCTGCGATTTATTAAATGCTGCATAAGTTCTTATATTGTATAAAAAGTCGAAAGATTAAAATTGGCAAGTTTACGACGCATGAAACCTCTAAGGAATCATTATACACATCGAACTTGTCCCCCCGACCAGTATACGGAAATACTGTGGCCAAATGTTTCAAGATTGTCTAAAAATATTTGCATATATCGTGATAACGCAAATATTGCGATTGTTTTTATAACTTATAAATATACAATCACGTATGTGTGAGAAAGTTACGTTAAGTAATTTCGGTAGTTACCGCAGGAAGTGCCGAAAATTCCATTTCCACCAAATTTTCCGTGAGATAAGCAGCGCGTTAGTACATAAATTCCACAATAGTAAATTAAAATTTTCTTATACTTGCACAATCCTTGAAAAGAATTTTGGATCGTTGCCAAATCTTGTTCACAATAAGTCTGAGACTTCTTACAATTTTAGGCAGTTTGGTACGCCATACATAGAAAAATCATTGTCCGCACATTGCACTACTTTTATGTATGCTGAAAATAGCAATATGTACAGATTTATTTTCCTTTTTAGTACATGAGGTAGTCAGATTTAAAAACAGATTTTGTACTAAGTTTAGTTCTATTCGGTAAGACAATTCTCCTATGCACTAACTGAAACGTTGAACTAACTTTTGCCATTCATGAATTTTTAATAAAGTATTTTGAAAGGATTTATAAATCTAACCAAAAATTTGGAAAAATACAGGTAAAATATCTTCTTTGTTTATTTCCAAATTTTAGTTTTACTTTTTATACAGCTACTTTTACTTCAGATCTTGCAAACTGAGCTGTTTTTGTACTCTGGAACAGCTGCATTTGAAAGCTTTTGTTCACTATATTTTCACACCTCAAATGAAGGACACTCTAAATTCAAGATGGCGGAAGTACCTTAATTGATACCGTCGTCAGGAAAGAAAACAGCATTTTCAATATGGTGGCCGATTAACCGGTTCGATTCGATTTCATACAAAAGATTAACCGGTTTCAAAATTTTGAAATCGTCCCAGCCCTACTATTTATTTAATAAAGATGTTTATTTGTTGAAATATAGAATAGAATCTACACCAACATCAACTTGATGCAGGTATTGAGTGTTCAACATACTGACTAAAGGTTAGGGTTAGGTTTAACATAGCTCCATTAGTGAACATTTAATGGGTGCATACACTTAATGTGGGAGACTTGATGCACTCTGACCATAGAATCTTTCAGGTGCATAATTATGCCCTTACAACTAATACAAGTGTATAATTATTGCAGCCTCTCTAATGCCTGTCTTTGTTAGGAGATTATCACTCTTCAGAGACCTGTATCAGTTACACAAGTTACATTGTATTGGTATAATAAGATGACAATATTGGTGTCGCATAAATCGAAAATAGAATAATCCATCAATAATGATAGATAGATACGGTAGTATGTCGTGGATTGAATAATAAAATAAAATTACCTAAACATTTCAGAGTTGGTCTTTTTAATATCTTTCTTGTTATAATAAGCAGTTGACAAGCTTTAGTATCAGTTAACTTTTAAGCTTCAATTCCAGATGAAAAAGAGTTCGAGATACCAGAAATTTTTATGTTTTGGGGTAGTGGTGGAAATGGCTGTTAGGAGGTTTAAATTTTGCTATAATAATAAAAACAATGTTTTTCAAAAAAAAAAAGTTATTTTCGAAAAGTAAGTGACTTAAATGCACATTTTTTGTGGGGGGGGGGGTGGTACTGGGTACTGTAAGATAAAAAAATTTTGCAAGGGTTTTATTTTCTTCAAATTTGCTAATTGTCCATATCTGTAAATAACAGAGAAAGTGTGTTAGCTGTTTTATAAATAAAAGTAAATAGTCTTGAATATTGTTTTAGAAATGGCAAACTTTTAGCTTCTTAAATTCTGAAGTGAAATTAACTTGTAATGGGACAGGTATAAAGAGTTTTTGGGAAATAGGAAATTACCATTGATATTATAGGGTTTATCAAAGAAGCATTTTGTGATCTTTTTAATAGTTACGTTTAATTTATTTATGACATTTCTATTTTGTATTATTTCAGGCCATTAGCGCGAAGTTCCTCATACGATCCCAGCTTTATCAATAAAATGAAGAATTCTGTAAGTGCAGTTCAAATAATCTTTCCAGATTTAAATTTTCTTTAAATATTGAAATATTGAATAGAGCAGACATTATCATTATGTAAACATTCACAAGATTTGTATTTGAATTCATTCGGTACTGAGATTTAGTGATAATTATATGTATTCACATGATTGTAATGTTTACCATATGGTGTAGGAATATTAAGCATAAAGTTATACTTTGACTAGACCTTTTTATACGCCCGAAGGGACTATTATGTTATGACACTGGTGGCCGTCTGTCTGTCGGCCTGTTAACAATTTCGTGTCTGCTCTGTAACTCTTGAACCCCTTGAAAGATTTTGAAGACACTTGACAGAAATGTTCACCACATCGAGACGACGTGCAGAGCACATGTTTTGGATGGCTGGCTTCAAGATCAAGGCCACACTTAGGGTCAAAGGTCATATGACTTTGTTTTGTGACCGCTCTGTAACTCTTGAACTGCTTGAAGGATTTTAAAGAAACTTGGCACAAATGTTCACTACATCGAGATGACGTGCAGAGCGCATGTTTTGGATGGCTCGCTTCAAGGTCAATGTCACACTTGGGGGTCAAAGGTCATACCTTCGAGCATATATTGCTCCGCATTGCGGTGCTCTTGTTATACGCTTAAAACACACAAAAAATGAATCAGTCCTTCAGTGCTTTTTGCTCCACCTCCAATTATGTGGGGGAGGTTTGTCAGTTATTATTAATTAGTAAGGAATTTATCAATATTCTCTATTCAGTCATTGACTTACCTGCTTAGCTCAATAGGGTGAGGGCAGATCTATGGATCCCAGGGTCATGAGTTCGATCCCCGGGCAAGGCATTATGTTCTCTGTGACTATTTGACAAAAGACATTATGTCTGAAATCACTGGTTCTGCACCACAGTTCCTTGTGAATAAGTTGGTAGTTCCTTGAGGAGAACAGGTTACTACTGGTACAGAATGCAGGAACACTGTTTAAGTTAACTGCCAGCTTTACACAACTGAAATACTTTTCAACCCAGAACAAAGAAAATGTATTCTGTCAATGGAAGCAACATGGGTACATGTATATTCTTATTTTGTATCCTATCTTGGTACAGGGAAGGAATGTAGTGGTGTTCTATGGTTCCCAGACAGGGACAGCTGAGGAGTTTGCAGGTCGTCTAGCCAAGGACTGTGCTGGTTATGGTATGAAAGGCATGGTAGCAGATCCCGAGGAATGTGAAATGGTAAGGAAAATTCAACTACCTTGTGCAGTCTGTCTTTACTATGCAAACTGCATCAGGCAGTTAATAGTTACGCTTTAAAGGACCTTAGGGTAGTGTATAAAATAAAGAGGAGTAGGACAAAAAACTTTCCACAGCTATTCGAAGAGGTGATTAAACCGCTGCTACTGTTTTAACAGTTAATGGATTTTTGGATTTTCAAGGCAGATAAACCCTCTGAATGAAATTTCACATTA
>NW_026463509.1:0-14088 GCF_021730395.1 Mercenaria mercenaria
GATCTTCATGAAATTTGGTCAGAATGATAACCTTGATGAAATCTAGGCCAAGTTCGAAAATGGGTCATCTTGGATCAAAAACTAGGTCACTAGGTCAAATCAATGAAGAACCTTGTGTATGCGATGGAGGCTGTATTTTTCAATTGATCTTCATGAATTTGGTCAGAATGCCTTGATGAAATCTAGGTCGAGTTCGAATATGGGTCATCTGGGTCAAAAACTAGGTCACTAGTCAATCAAAGAAAAACCTTGTGTATGCGATAGAGGTTAGAGACCACCAATTGTTTTCCCATGGACTTACATTGTAACATTATGGAGTGTACGGCCTTCCATACATCGATACATGTATAACTAATCACTAGTTTTTTTAAGAACTATCTTAGTTCTAAACAAAATATCGGACGAAAAACATGAATAACTGATACTTTATTTAAGTAATTTTCGTGTGAATGAATGACCTCCTTTTACATCATTGATATGGCGGGAATTTCGTTTGATAGAACTTTTTTTCAATACACATAAAATGTACAAATATTGTCATAATGTAAAATAAAATACTGTAAATGCAGTGAAAATATCAATTTTGAAAAAATAATCACTTCCTGGGTTTGTTTACATGACTGACCAATCAGAACTCACAGCACGTTACCTTATTTCCCAGGTATACACTTACCTCATTCCCAGTAAGTTCCCTGTACTTTCTTGAATTGAAGGTCTCTGACCTAGAGGCTGTATTTTTCAATTATCTTCATATAAATTTAGTCAGAAGATTGCCTTGATGAAATCTAGGTCAAGTTCGAATATGGGTCAACTGGGATCAAAAACAAGGTCACTAGGTAAATCAAAAAACACATTTTGTATGCGATACAGGCTGTATTTTTCAATTGATCTTCATGAAATTTAGTCAGAATTATTGCCTTGAGGAAATCTAGCCAAGATCGAAAATGGGTCATCTGGGGTCAAAAACTAGGTCACTAGGTCAAATCAAAGAAAAACCTTGTGTATGCGATAGAGGCTGTATTTTCATGCCCCCGAAGGGGCATATTAAAATCACATTGTCCATTCGTGCATGCGTGAGTCCGTGCGTCCGGTAAATTCTTGTCCGGGCTGTAACTCTTCCCATCCATAAAGGGATTTTGAAAATAGCTTGGCATAAATGTTTCACCATAATGGGGCGACGTGTCATGCACAAGACCCAGACCCCTAGCTGTAAGTCAAGGTCACACTTAGAGGTCAAAGGTTAAAACATGGTCTGTTTCGTGCCCCGGTCCATAACTCTGCCATCCATGAAGGGATTTTGAAACAACTTGGTATAAATGTTTACCATAATGAGATGACGTTTTATGCGCAAGACCCAGCCCCCTAGCCCAAGGCTAGGTCACACCTAGAGGTCAAAGGTTAACATGGTCTGTTTCTTGTCCAGTCCATAACTGCCATTGATGAAGGGATTTTGAAATTATTTGGGCCCATAAATGTTCCTATAATGAGGTGAGGTGTTTTGGGTGCAGGACCCAGACCCCTAGCTCCAAGGTCAAGGTCACACTTAGGGTAAAAGGGTTAATATGGTCTGTTTCTTGTCCGTTCATAACTCTGCCATTGATAAAGGGATTTTGAAATTACTTGGCATAAAATTTTCCCCTATAATGAGATGCGGTGTAATGTGCAGGACCCAGACCCCTAGCTCCAAGGCCCAAGGTTACACTTAGAAGTCAATGGGTTTCTTGTCTGGTCCATAACTCTGCCATTTAAAAGGGGATTTGAAAAAAATTTTAAAACACAAATGTTAACCATATTGAGAAGAGTGTCACATTTAAATGACCGAGCCTCTTAGGCCAAGGTCACAAAATGATATGTGTTTTTTTGCGCATACAACTGTGGCATTCTTGGGCCTACTTCGGGGCATTTGTCACCAATAGTGACAGCTCTTGTTCAATTGATCTTCATGAAATTTGGTCAGAATGATTGCCTTGAATGAAATCTAGGTCAAGTTCGAATATGATCAAAAGTAGTCACTAGTCAAATCAAAGAAAAACTTTGTGTATGCGTTAAAAGCTGTATTTTTCAATTGATCTTCATAAAATCTGGTAAGAATGATTGCCTTGATGAAATCTAGATAAAGTTTGAATATGGATCATCTGGGGTTAAAAAGTAGGTCACTAGGTCAAATCAAAGAAAAACCTTGTGTATGCGATAGAGGCTGTATTATTCAGTTGATCTTCATGAAATTTGGTCAGAATGATTGCCTTGATGAAATCTAGAACAGATTTGAATGTGGGTCATCTGGCATTAAAAACTATGTCACTAGGTCATATCAAAGAAAATACTTGTTTAAACTGAAGGGACCACATTTTATAAGCCCGTTTGAAAACGGGATGTATTATGGGAACGCCCCTGGTGGGCGGGTGGCGTCCACAGACTGTCCGGAGCATATCTTCTTCATGCATAGAGGGATTTTGATGAAACTTGGCACAGTTGTTCACCATCATGAGACGGAGTGTCATGCGCAAGAACCAGGTCCCTTGGTCTAAGGTCAAGGTCACACTGAGGTCAAAAGTCAAATTCAAGAATGACTTTGTCCGGAGCATATCTTCTTCATGCATGGAGGGATTTGATGAAGTTTTGGCACAGTTGTTCACCATCATGAGACGGAGTGTCGTGCGCAAGAACCAGGTCCCTAGGTCTAAGGTCAGGTCACACTTAGAGATCAAATGTCAAATTCAAGAATGACTTTGTCCGGAGCATATCTTCCTCATGCATGGAGGGATTTTGATTTAACTTGGCACAGTTGTTCACCATCATGAGACGGAGTGTCATGCACAAGAACCAGGTCCCTAGGTCTAAGTCAAGTCTCACTTAGAGGCCAAAGGTCAGATACAGGAATGACTTTGTCCGAAGCATTTCTTCTTCATGCATGGAGGATTTGATGTAACTTGGCACAATTGTACACCATCATGAGACGAAGTGTCATGCGCAGGTCCCTTTTTTAGAATTACTTCCCTTTGTTGTTACTATAAATAGTCTTATATTGTAACTTTTTCATTACTATCGTAGGGAAAAATCGAGACCACTTTCTGTAGTACAACATGCATGTTACATCCAGCTCTGATGTTGTTTTTTGACCTATCTCTACCTTGTAAGGATTTTTGTTGGACTTGCAATTTTTGGGGGGTGGGGCATATAGTTTTTAACGGTCTGTCAGTCTGTCGGTCTGTCCGCAATTTTCGTGTCCGGTCCATATCTTTGTCATCGATGGATGGATTTTCAAATAACATGGCATGAATGTGTACCACAGTAAGACGACGTGTTGCGCACAAGACCCAGGTCCGTAGGTCAAAGGTCAAGGTCACACTTAGACTTAAAGGTCATTTTTCATGATAGTGCATTCGTGTCCGGGCCCCCTTTATCTTTGTCATCGATGAATAGATTTTCAAATAACTTGGCATGAATGTGTACCACAGTAAGACGAAAATGTCACCGCAAGACCCAGGTCCGTACTCAAAGGTCAAAGTCACATTTAAAGACGTTAAAGGTCAATTTTTCATGATAGTACATTCGTGTCCGGATCCATATCTTTGTCATCGATGGATGGATTTTCAAATAACTTGGCATGAATGTTACCACAGTAAACGACGTGTCACGCGCAAGACCCAGTCCGTAGCTCAAAGGTTAAGGTCACACTTAGACGTTAAAGGTCATATTTCAGATAGTGCATTGATGGGCGTTCCGGTCCATATCTTTGTCATTCATGCATGGATTTTAAAATTTTTGGGGCATGAATGTGTACCATAGTAAGACACATGTCGCGCGCAAGACCCAGGTCCGTAGGTCAAAGGTCCAAACTCTAACATCTGCCATAACTATTCATTCAAAGTGCCATCGGGGGCATGTGTCATCCTAATGGAGACAGCTTTTTTTTTTTTTTTTTTTTTTTTTTTAAGATTAACTTCCCTTAGTTGTTTTCTATAAATAACTATGATGTAACTTTTTTATTAGCCAACCATCATCAATGGTGGGCTATTCAAATCACTCTGCGTCCGTGGTACATCGTTCCTTCCGTCCGTTAACAATTTCTCATTATCGCATCTTCTCAGAAACTACTGAGGGATTTGAACAAACTTTGTCAGAATGATGTATTGGTACCCTAGTTGTGTCCCCTTTAAAATCAGACTGGTTCAACAATTTTTGAGTGAGTTATGGCCCTTTGTTTATATTTATAATTTACCATAGATTTATATAGGAAACACTTTGAAAATCTTCTTGTCCAAAAACCCCAGAGCCTAGGCTTCTATATTTGGTATGTAGCATCATCAAGTGGTCCCTCTACCAAGATGATTCAAATTATTTCCCTGGGGTCAAATATGGCCCCACCCCGGGGGCACATGGTTTATATAGGGAAAACTTTGAAAACCTCTTGTCCAAAACCACAGGCCTAGGGCTTTGATATTTTGTATGTCACATCATCTAGTGTCTTCTACAAAATTGTTCAAAGTATTTTCCCTAGGGTCAAATATGGCCCCGCCCTGGGGGGCACATGGTTTACATAGACTTATATAGGGAAAAAACTTTGAAAATCTTCTTGTCCAAACCACAAAGCCTAGGGCTTTGATAGATGATGCTACATTATCATCTAATGGTTCTCTACCAAGTTGTTCAAATTATCCCCCTAGGGTCAAAATATGGCCCGCCCGGGGTCACATGGTTTTATATAGACTTATATAGGGAAAAGCTTTTTAAAAACTTCTTGTCAATAAACCCACAACATTCAAATTTGGACCACATGTATAGTATATGTATTTTGAGTGGGAAGATGAACCTTGACATGATTGACCTTTATTTTGACCTAGTGACCTACCTTTTACATTTCTGTAGCTACAGCCTTCAAATTTGGACCACATGCATGTTTTTGGCACCGAAAAAAACTTTGACCTTGACATTGACCTAGTGACCTACTTCCATATTTTGAAGATACATGCTTTTAAAGTTGGACCACATGCCCTAGTTTTGTGTTCTGAAATGAAATTTGAAACCTGATTTGGGCCTAGTGACCTACTTTCACATTTCTGTAGCTACAGCCCTTCGAATTTGGACCACAAGCATAATTTTGTGCACCAAAAAAAATCTTTGACCTTGACATTGACCTTTGTGACCTACTTTCACATTTTTGAAGATACAGGCTTCAAATTTTGACCACATGCATAGTTTTGTGTTCTGAAATGAAATTTGACCTTGATTTTGACCTAGTAACCTACTTTCACATTTCTGTAGCTACAGCCTTCAAATTTGGACCACGTGCATAGTTTTGTGCACTGAAAAAATCTTTGACCTTGACATTGACCTAGTGACCTACTTTCACCCTTTTTGAAGATACAGGCTTTAAATTTTGACCACATGCATATTTTGTGTTCTGAAATGAAATTTGACCTTGAGTTTGACCTAGTGACCTACTTTCACATTTCTGTAGATACAGCCTTCAAATTTGGACCACATTAAAAAGTTTTGTGTTCCAAAATGAAATTTGACCTTGATTTTGACCTAGTGACCTATTTTCACATTTCCCAAGCTACAGCCTTCAAATTTGACCACATGCGTAGTTTTGTGTACCAAAATGAACTTTTGGGCTTGAGATTGACCTAGTGACCTAAATTTTACATTTCTGAAGCTACAGGCTTCAAATTTGACCACAAGCATATTTTGTGTTTTTGAATTGAAATTTGACATTGATTTTGACCTAGTACCTTTTTTCACATTTCTCAAGCTTCAGCCTCCAAATTTGAAGCACATGCATAGTTTTGTATACTGAAATGAACTTTGACCTTGAAATTGATCTAGTGACCTACTTTTTACATTTTTCAAGCTACAGCTTCAAATTTGGACCACATGCAAAGTGTTGTGTACAGAAATAAATTTGACTTTGATTTTGACCTTGAGCTAGTCTTGAAATTTTGGAACATTCAAAAGTGGCTCAATGGTGGGCGCCAAGATCACTCTGTGATCCTTGTAATTGACCGTAGGAAAAACCAAGACCACTTTTTCCCGTGGGACAACATAGATGCTACTTTCAAATTTAGGTGGGATTTAAGGTATCTCTACCTGGTAAGGAGTTTTTATGTGGATTTAGAAAAAAAAAAAAGAATTACAATAATTACTACCCACAAAATTAAAATTTCCCTTTGCAAATACAGTGCTAGTGTAAAGAGATTTGCTGTAACGGCGTATATTGTGACATTCTGGCACTCTTGTTGGTCCAGTCCTAATGAAAATTGGGCCCGAATATTTGTTTCCATAAAACACTAGGTCAAACATGTTTAAAACACTGTTATGGTGTGTTTCTCAGGTGAGCGACCTAGGGCACTCTTGGGCCCTCTTGTTTAAAAAAAAAAGAACCAACAAACCTTTCACGTTCTTTCATACTGACTTGTGAATCTGAAATAAATATTTTTTAAAATATAGCCCCATTCCCAAAACAACCTTTGATCTTCAAAAACATAGCCACAATGTTTTTTTCTAAAAAATCAGTCAGATTCGAAACTGGGTTATTACATAAGGTCAATACTTGGCCCTGGGGTAAAATCATAGAAAATCCTTCAAAACCCCTTTGAATACTTTTCTGTTTATCATCAGAATGTTTTTAACCCCCCCCGCCGTGGCGGAGGAATGAATGGTCTGGTCCGTCCGCCCTTTCCCCTTTTTCCCGCCTTCCTCCAAACAAAATCGTGTCCGCCATTCTCCAAAACCCCCTGAACATTTTCAGAAACTTGGTTTCAAATGACACCTCATCAAGACGATGTGCAGAACCCATGACAGCCTTGTTTTTTGGGTCAAGGTCACAACTCAAGGAAAGGTTTAGCCTGCCATTTTCTGTCCGCTCTAATCTCATAAAACCCCTTAAAGGGAATTTTTTAAAAAAACTTGGTCAAATGATCACCCATCAAGACATATGCAGAACCCAGACACCATCCGGTGTAACAGCCCAGTTTTTCCCCCCAGTCATTCTTTCCCCGGGGGAAAAAACGCCTAGCCCAATTCTTTCCCCCCCGGGGGAAAAACTGACTAGTCATTTCTTCCCCCCCTAGTCAGTTTTTTCCCCCCTGGGAATAAGTTTCTAAAGGGGAAAGAAATGCATTAGTCATTTTTTTTCCCCCCGGAAAAAAAACTGACTATCCGTTTTTTCCCCCTAGTCAATTTTTTTCCCTTCAAGTACGGGATTTTTTTCGGTATTTTTTTTTGGTACAAGTGCTATTCATTTCCCTTTTAAATTTTAGATAAACGGGTATTGTTTTTCATTTTGAATAAACCTATAGGTTTTTTTTTTTTGTAACTTTAATCAATGTTTTTTTTTGTCAAATCAAATTTTTAAACTTCGTTTGATTGCCATACTATTTTAAATCCTTTTAGTTGCAGGGGAAAAATGACTGGGCAGTTCTTTTCCCCCCTTTCATATACTTGCCCATCAGGTGGGGGGAAAAAACTACCCCAAATTCTTTTTTCCCCCCAAACCAGCTTACCTGTCAGGGGGGGGGAAGAAATTGGCCGGGCATTCTTTTCCCCCAGCCCGTTTGACCTTTCGGTAGGGGGGAAAAAAAAATTTACCTGTCATTCTTTCCCCCTAGCATACTTGACCTGTCAGGGGGGAAAAACGACTATCAGTTCTTTCCCCCCAGATATACTTGACCTACAGTGGGAAAAAAATTGACCGGTCAATTTCCCCCCCCCCCCCCCCCCCCCCCACAAGTCTTGAATTTTCGGGTGGGAGAAGAAATTACTAGCAGTTTTTTTCTCCCTAGCAAATTTCTTACCATCAGTGGGGGAAGAAATTGACCATATTCTTTCCCCCCCTTGCATATACTTGACCTATCAGGTGGGGAAAAAATTGACCGTCATTTTTTCCCCCCTACATTATATTAACTGTCAGGGGGGGGAAGAAATTGCCATCGTTTTTTCCCCCCCAAGCCAGTATTTTACCTGTCAGGGGGGGGAAGAAATTGGCCTTCATTTTTCCCCCCATCAGTACTTTACCGTTTAATGGGGGAAGAAATTACCACCTTTTATTCCCCCCTAGCATATACTTACCCATCAGGTTTTGGGGAAGAAATTTACTGGGCATTCTTTCCCCCCTAGCATATACTTGACCTCAGGAGGGAAGAAATTGACTATCTCTTTCCCCCCCACCAGACTTGACCGTCAGGTGGGGAAAAAATTGACATCAGTTTTTTTTTCCCCCCTAATATAGATAGACTTACCTGTGGGTGGGGGAAAAACTGACTGGTCATTTTTTTCCCCCCCTAAGCCCGACTTGACTTTTCGGGGGGGGAAAAATTACCGCAGTTCTTTCCCCCCTTGCCATACTTACCTGCGGTTTGGGGGGAAGAAATTGACCATCAATTCTTTCCCCCCAAACCAGTACTTGACCTTCAGGGGGGAAGAAAATTGGCGTCATTTTTTTTCCCCCCCCTAGCCAGTACTTTACCTTTTGGGTGGGGGAAAAAAATTGACTGGGCATTTTCTTCCCCCCTTGGCATAACTTGACCATCAGGGGGGGGAAGAAAATTGACCAGTCATTTCTTTCCCCCCTTTGCATATATTTGACCAACCCGGGGGGGGAAAAAAAATGCCCGGGCCCAATTTCTTTCCCCCCCTAGCATTATACTTGAACGTCAGGGGGAAGAAGAAATTGACTAGTCATTTTCTTTCCCCCCAATCCGAAATTTGACCTATAGTGGGGGAAAAATTGACTGGCCCAGTTTTTTTTTTCCGCCTAGAAAATTTTACTTGCCCTTGCAGGGGGGGATGAAATTGACTATCATTTTTTTCCCCCCACCCCAAATTTTAAACCTGTCAGGGGGGGAAAAAAATTTGACAATCAGTTTTTTCCCCCCTATATAAAAGAATAGTATTTTAAACCTGTGGGGGGTGGGGAGAAGAAACTGACGGGTCTTCTTTCCCCCCCAACCCAGTAATCTTTCCCCCACCTAACAGAGCAAGTACAGGCCCCCCGTAAGAGGAAAAGAACTGACGGGTAAATTTTTACTTCCCCCCCCCCCTTAAACTGGTCAAAAACGGCACTTGGAAAAAAACCCTGCCGGGCAGTAAATTTCCTTACCTTAGAAAAAAATTGAAAGAGGGGAAAAAAGGGAAATTAAAAATACAACAGAAATTAAAAAAAAAGTTCAAAAAAAAAACATTTCTTTTAAATTTTTACAAAAATGAAACATCCCTGTATTTCTTATTTTTTATGCAAATTTCCAAAAGAAAACCGCCCATCGGAAATTTAAAAAAACAGGCTATTTTTAAAAAAATAACCATTCCAATTCACTAACAGGGGAAATAACTGAAATACCAGGGAAAATTTGGGTGAGGGGGGAAAGAATTTTACTAGTTAGTTTTTTTTCCCCCCCTAAGAAAAGAACAAGAGTAACCAGTTGCGATTGGGGGGGAAAAAATTTGACTAGGGGGGGGAAAAAACTGCCATTTTTTTTCTTCCCCGGGGGGAAAAATGACTAGTCAAAATTCCCTTTTCCCCCCGGAAAAACTAACTAGTTTATTTTTTTTCCCCGGGGGGAAAAAAAGGGCTGGAGAAAAAACTTGGGCCGTTACACCGGGTCAAGGCAAGGCCCCCAACTTTGGGTCAAAGGTTTTTACCTTCCATTTTTTTGTCCCCTCTATTTTTTTCTAAACTCCTTGAAGGAAATTTTTTTAAAGAAAAATTGGGTCAAATGATTTACCTCATCAAGACATGGAGAACCCCTGGGTCAAAACCCCCTTTTCGGGTCAAGGTCAAGGTCACAACTCAAGGTCAAAGGGTTTTAGGCCCTTGCCCCAAATTTTTTCCTTTTTCCGCCCCCTATAAAAACCTCCTTTAAACCCCCTTTAAGGAATTTTAAACAAACTTGGGGCCCAAAAAAACACCCTCTTTTAGACGATATCAGAACCCATGGGGTCCGTCCCTGCCGGCCCAAAATTTAAGGTCCCCAACTTAGGGTTCCCAAAAGGGTTTGGGGGCCTTTCCTTTTGTGTCCCCCTCTATTTTCACCCCAAAAAAACCCTTGAAGGGAATTTTTTAAAACTTGGATAAAATGATAACCTCATCAAAACGATGTGCAGAAATTCGAGTCAGCCATGCCAGCTCAAGGTCAAAGTCACAACTAAGGGTCGAAGGTTTGAGCCTTACATTTTGTGTCCACTCTGTATCTCCTAAACCCTTGAAGGATTTTCAATCAAACTTGGGTCAAATGATCACCTCATCAAGAATCCATGAGTCAGCCATGTCAACTCAAGGTCAAGGTCACAACTGAAGGTCAAAGTTTCAGCTCTGTATCTCCTAAACCCCTTGAAGGATTTTCATGAAACTTGGGTCAAATGATCACCTCATCAAGATGTTGTACAGAATTCATGAGTCAGCCATGTCAGTTCAAGGTCAAAGTCACAGCTAAAATCAAAGGTTTACCCTTTCACTATCCATAGCAGTGGCGGGGGATTTTAGCTGTCTTTCAGACTGCCTTGTCTGTTTCTAATAAGGATTAGTTTTAAAAACGGGTAACCTTGGGTCAGAATGTTTCTGTATCTGAAAGAAGGTAAAGTTCAAAAGTAAGTTTCCCAGTGTCTTAATCACTAGGTGTAGTCATAGAAAAACCTGTTAATAACCCAGTTAAAATAATGGGTTTGCCCTAAGTGAGAAAACAATGGGCAGAACTAAACAAACTGGAATTTAGAAGGGGATCTGAGGTTATGGAACCTGCATATCACAGGAACTGCCAAAAGACAAAATTAAAAAGCAGGCACCATATCCAAGGGGCGATTATACAATACCCAAAGCTGTGAAAGCAGTATTGGAACCACCCAGGCCGAAATGTTCAAGCTGATAAACTAAACAGTACCAATAACACGACACAAAAGTCATGCTGAACGATCTGAGAAGATCAAAATACAGTCGACATCGTCCTTGCGACCACCTCTATTAAGAGATTTTTGTTTTAAACGACCTGTCAAAATCCCTCGCGATCGTTTTCAGTACATAAATTCATTCCATTAGACGGCATAGAGCCTTGATATTTGTCATGTGACATCATCTTATGGTCCTCTATGAAGATTGTTCAAATTATGCCCCTGGGGTTAAAAGAGGCCCCTTCCTGGGGGTCACAAGTTTTACATAGACTTATATTTGAAAAACTTAAAATCTTCTCGTCTAAAACCACAAGACCTAGGCCTTTGATATTTGGTATTAGCATTACCTTGTGGTCCTCTACCAAAATTGTCCAAATTTTGCCCCTGAGTGAAAAGAGGCCAGCCCTGGGAGTGCGGGGGGGGGGGTGGGTCTCAAGTTTGACATAGACTTATATAGGAAAAAACTTTAAAAATCTTCTTGGCTTGAACTGCAAGGCCTCGGGTGGGGGTTTGGGGAATCGCTCACCTCCAAAGCGTCCTCCCCCCTTTCCGTTAAGCAACATCTCCCCCAAAAACCAAACAGGCCATTTTGATGAAACTTCCGGGATGTTCCTTGGTGGTCTTTTTTTCTTTAAAAAGAATGTTTCCCATGCAGCTCGGTTGCCATGGCAACCAAAAGGGAAAAAACTTTAAAAATCTTTCAAAAACCAAACCCTAGAGCTTAGATTTTGGGTGTAAGCTTTGCCAGGGGAAAACCTCTACCGGGTTTGTTCCCCCCCACAAAATTGGGAGGGTTTGTTTTGGCTTTGTCCGTCCGTCTGCCCGGAGCCTATCTAGGAAAGGTTGGATTTTTATTTAAAACTTCATATATGTTCACCACTATGAGTTCTTGGGCCTGTCAATTTAGAATTGCCCAAGTAACATTAATTTTCCCCCTTAAAAATTTTGGGTTTTAAAACTATTGGGGGTACTATAAATATGGAATTTCTTTTCATTCAAATTTTTATAATTTGACCTAAACTAAAAATTTAAAACAAAATTTTAGATCACCATAATGTGGTTTTTCCACAATTTTGTTCGGATTTTTTTGAAAATTAAAGAGTTATTCCCCTTTAAAATTGTAAAAAAATCCACATTTTTAACATAAAAAACTTCCCAATTGGGTAGAATTTCATTAAATTTCTTTCATTTTTTCCATGAAAAATTTTTTGTAAACAGGAAGTTTTGTACCCACCCTGGTACCCCCTTACCTTAAACACACCCCTCCCATCCCCCGCCCCCCGCCCCCCCCCCCCCCCCCCCCCCCCAAAAAAAAAAAAAAAAAAAAACCATTTTAAATTTTTTTAAAAAAACTTCATTACATTTTCCCACTAGAGGTTATGGGGGCCTCAAGTTTCAGAAATTGCCCAAAAACGCCAGAGTTATGGCCCTTTAAATTTTTCCCGTGTTAATATATAGGCTTAATCTATGATTGGCAATTTTTGCATCTAAATTTTGATATATTTGACCTTGAAAATTTAAACCAAAAATTTTGAGCACTATAGTGGTGTGCCCCACAATTCGAAGGGGGTTTTTTTTAATTTAGGTTATTGCCCCCTTTTAATTTTCTAAAAAAACCACATATTTGTCATAAAAAATTTCCATTTGGCAGAAATTTCATTAAATTTTTTCATTTTTTTTGTGAACATTTATTAAAACAGTAAAATTTCGCACCCACACCTGGCCCCTCCTTCCTTTGGGCACTTCCCCCCCAAAAAAAACCCCCCCCCCCCCCCCCCCCCCTCCAAAAAATTTTTTTTTTTTTTCATTTCTTATTTTTAATTTTTTACAAACCTTCCATGATTATTTTTCAACACATGCAAGTTGTACCCTTCCCCCCCCCCCCTCACTCCGAAAACCCAGTCATCCCCACCACTGACATGCATCCTCTCCCCCCCCCCCCCTCAAACTTTCCCCTTTTACCCTTTTTTTTTTTCTTTTTTTAATTTTTCCATCAAAATTTAAAATCAACTATGAAATTTGTTTCCTCCCTTTCCCCCGACCCCCCCCCCCCTAAAAAAATTAATATATTAAGTTGTGACTGCCAAATTTTTCCCACCGTTCAAAATTTTACCTGTGTTCTCTTTAAGAACATCTGTTTTTTTTGTAAAAAATTACGTTAAAAGCAAACCTGGGCCCAAAACCACTAAAAAGAAAATTTTTTCGTTCCAGTAAACTTAAAGTCACTTTCAATTAACGGCTTTAATTTTAAAAGCTAAGCTTTTTACAAAAGCAACCCCATTCAAAATAAATTTTTTAGTCGGGATAAAAAGTATCATACTTTATTATGTCTCTTTTATTAGCTCACCTTCACATAGTGACAAGGTGAGCTTTTGTGGTCATCCGTCGTCTGTCTGTCGTTCCTCAAAAATTTTTGTCTGCACGATAGGGGTTTTATTTAGTTTTATTTTAACCAAACTTGCCACAACTTGGGAACACCATAAATCTCGGTTCCTTTCTTGAACTGGCCGATCCTGGTATGGGTTCCCGAGTTATGGCCCCGAAAGGGCCAAAAATTAGCTATTTCGACCTTTTCGCACAATACACTTTATTTTATGATTTGTTTTTTCCAAAATTGCCAAACTTGTATAAACCCTAAACTTGGTTTTCCTTTTTTGAAAATGGCCATATTCCTTATGGGGTTTCCCGAGTTTTGGCCCGAAAGGGCCGAATTACTATTTTTTACCTTGTCTGCACAAAAGCAGCTTTCATTTTGTTCTCCCCCCGGAACATTTGTTTTTTTCCCCGGCCGTCCCTCCGTCCGCCTCCCCTACGTCACACTTCATTTCCGAGTAAAACTGGAAACCCTTTGCCTAACCCCCCAAACTTTATAGGATTGTAGGGGTCTGGATAACAACCCCTATTTTTTTGGGGGCACTCTGTCAAAAGGCAAGGGGACAGGGGCCTGAAAATTGAAAACCATTTCCGCAATAACTAGAGAACCCCTTGCCTAGAATGTTTAAAATTCATAGGGTATTTGGGCATGAAAAAGTAAAGACCCCTATTGATTTTGGGGTCATCCGTCAAAGGTCAAGGGCACAGGGGCCTGAAATTGAAACCATTTCCGATCAAAAATGGAGAACCACTTGACCCAGAATTTTAAACTTCAAGGGATTGCATAAAGAGTAATGACCCCCATTGATTTTGGGGTCACTCCTCAAAACGAAG